>NC_054702.1:92779398-92934398 GCF_016097555.1 Gigantopelta aegis | reverse complement strand
CGCGTATTGTATACAAACTATATGAATGTTCCCCATGAACCATGGAACATATTGTGTAAGCACTAGCTTGGTAAATTTCAGTTCTTTGTTCTAAAGCGATAGTGACCGGCCTCGGTGGCGTCGTGGTTAGGCCATCGGTCTACAGGCTGGTAGGTACTGGGTTCAGATCCCAGGCGAGGCATGGGATTTTTAATCCAGATACCGACTCCAAACCCTGAGTGAGTGCTCCGCAAGGCTCAATGGGTAGGTGTAAACCACCGACCAGTGATCCATAACTGGTTCAACAAAGGCCATGGTTTGTGCTGTCCTGCCTGTGGGAAGCGCAAATAAAAGTTCCCTTGCTGCTAATCGGAAGAGTAGTTCATGTAGTGGCGACAACGGGTTTCCTCTCAAAATCTGTGTGGTCCTTAACCATATGTCTGACGCCATATAACCGTAAATAAAATGTGTTGAGTGCGTCGTTAAATAAAACATTTCTTTCTTTCTTTCTATTTCATGTAGAAAAATTACATCATTATGGAAAATGAAACATTTTAAGGGCAAACTAAATATATTGTATATGTTAGTTGTACTGTTAGTAGTATTAGGGATTATGGTTTAGTCGTAGATTTACGTTTATGATATTTTGTAAAATTGAACTCTGCACTGTAAGAACCGGGTGGGGAGCTACTCATGTCCTAATCTGTTTAAAGATACAAATTTCGCTTGTATCCCCCCCCCCCCCCCCCCCCCCCATTGGAGACACACATGATATTCTGCCCAACACTAGATATCGTTCCTACAGGCCTGATAACCAAACTGGCGAATTCTATTGCCTTGCTATAAGTGATGCATGTGCCAAGAACCAGTTTTCTCATGACAACACAGTGCAGTCGTTTATGTGATTCTTCGTGTTGTTAAGTGACGTCATTGATAATCAGCTCCTTTGAGCGACACTGATATTTGAAACAATGATTTAGACGCTGATGGGATAATATACACCGGCATTCAATGTCTTCATCGTCAGCGTTTCTCAGGAAATGGAATATATCCGTACAGGCTATTGATTTTACGTCAAGTAAAAAGATGAACATCCCTTATCAGTGGTCTTTGGTTGAAGACAATTAGTCTTTTTGACTTGTGATTACAGGAAAAAGACGTAGCCCACCATCAAATTAGTGCTATCATATTGCCTTCGTTTGACCAGGGTCTTCTAATTAGTCGTTTGTCTGTTTGCCACCGGATCTCGGCTTCTTCCGTCACCACGAGGCATCCGACCGCGTTCGGCGAATCACGTGACCGAAGCGTGTCTCGCCAGCTTCAAAAGATGTCGCCTCATTTGCATCATTTTAAATGGGCCGACTATTGTACAGCACCGCACGACAGAAAGTGCACGACACGTGTTTGTCTTTCACTGATTTATAATTTTAATTGGAAGAAAATCAGAGATAGAGAGAAAAAAAAAGAATGTACTTTGATGTGGTTTAAATAAACCAAAATGGGAACTTTAAGAAAAAGAGGCCGTTGAATGAAATTAACGTTAATTAATGATGTAAGACGTAACAAACAGCAGTGGGACACTATCCTGAAGTCTGAGATGTTGTGGGCTCAACCCTTCAACTGTGAACATTCATTATCTTCCGTTTCAATTAGTGCTCTAAAGTGATTAAATTAACAGTAGGAACGATATGTTAAGTGGTGTGACATACGCTATAATGTGTTTGTATGTGTGTGTTTATGTATATGTGTGTGTGTGTGTGTGTGTGTGTGTGTGTGTGTGTGTGGGGGGGGGGGGGGGGGGGCGGGAGCACGTTAGTTATACATATACATAGTAAAAAAAAAGATAGTGTTTGCGCTTCAAGTCCCCACCACCGGTTCCTCTGGGTCTGAACTAATTATTTTGCATATATCTTAAGCGTGCAACTAGTTTTATCTTTTGAACAAATGTATACCGAACATCTAATAATTGTTGATAGGCTGCTTTTACTGACTGGAAATTCAACGGAATATGATCTTTTCAGTACACAGCTTTAGATCAATAACATTTTCCATTTTTCATCAGTTTTTGCTCGTCCGTCTATACTTATATACGCGCCTACTGATCCCTCCATTCATCCATCCATCTATCCAGCAATTCAAGCCAAACACATATCTATCATCCATTCTCCGTTCATCCGTCCTTCTCAGTCCACCCATCAATGCAACCACACAGACACATCCTCACCTACATATCCATCCATCCATTCATCCATCTGGCCGTCCGTCCGTCCGTCCATCCGTCCGTCCGTCCGTCCGTCCGTCCGTCCGTCCGTCCGTCCGTCCGTCCGTCCGTCCGTCCGTCCGTCCATCCATCCATCCATCCATCCATCCATCCATAAACCAACCCACCCTTAAACCCACCCACCCATTCATCCATCTATAAACCCACCCACCCACCAATCCATCCATCCATACATCGATCCATCCACCCACCTACCCATCCATCCATAAAAATACCCAAAACACACCCACCCACCCACCGATCCATCCAACCATCCATAAACCCACAATCCATCCATCAATCCATCTGTCCACATATCCACCCACCCATCCATCCAGCCATCTATATATCATCCACCCAAACCCATTCATTCATCAATCCATCCATCCATAAACACCCACACCCACCCACCCATCCATGAACCCATCCACCCATCCATCCACCCATCCATCCACCCATCCATCCACCCATCCATCAATAAATCCACTTACCAACCTATCCATAACCCCACCCACCTATCCATCCATCCATCCATCCATAAACCCACCCACCCATCCATAAATCCATCCATCCATAAACCCAAATCCACCCCTAAACCCACACAAATCCACCATTAAACCCATCCAAATCCACCCATAAACCCAACCACCCACCCACCCATCCATCCATCTATCCATCCATAAAATCCATCCATCCATAAAAACCCACCCACCCATCCATCCATCCATAACCCCCACAATCCATCTATCCATTTATCCATCCATCTATCCACACATCCACCCACCCATCCACCCAGCCATCTATCTATCATCCACCCAAAACCCATCCATCCTTCCATCCATCCATCCATCCATCCGACCAACCATCCATTCACCCACTAACTCATATACCTATAAAATACTAGTACTCTTGTTCTGTTCTGTGTATGATACACATGTCAAGTTATTTCAGTGTTAGATAATATAATTTCGTATTTGATTTCGGCTATGTGTGCACTAATACTACCATGTCGTTGTTTGACGAGTTAAGGAAACGCCAATCCCAAAGTAAACACTGCGAGAACGTCGACAATGCTGTTGTCGGGAGATCTGACGTAGATCACCAATGTGGCCCTGTCAGTGTTTGTCTTTTAGACCACATACACACGGCAACTCGTCATACATCGACACAGCGTGATTTTTAATAAGACATTCTGTGACCCGTAAAGACACAGACAATATATAAATACCACCAACTCCAAATATATTATAACTGATTTTAGTGGTGAAGTGGTTAAGCCATTGGACATAAGGCTGGTAGGTACTTGGTTCGCCTAATAATACGAGTGGCCTTTAGATACCATTTATCTCACAAAGAGTTGTTTTAAAATGTATCTAACGAGCGAAAGCGAGTTTGATACGTTTTTAACAACGAGTTGTGAGATAAACGATATCTAATGTATTATTCTATTTCTTACATATCCTCAAAAATCAGGTTTTAAGCAAATTTTAAGATCTTTTCCCACTAAAAGATATTTACAGCCGTTACACTTGTAGTTAACTTACGCATCACAGACACATGATTGTCAGGCTAACTATACGTCACAGTGTAATCGATTTCCACGGTACTGTTTTTCATTGGATGTATGGCACTGGTGACCTGGTCATCACCTAGGAGTAGCCAGTCGTATGTCTTGAAATTGTTAACACATGTACATGTGTAAACAGCCTTGTGTTATAAAAACTAACGCACGATGTTCTCACCAACGGGCGTATAACTATAAGAAATAAACCATTTAGAATAGGACATAATTTTCTTATTGTCAAACGGCATTCTTCGATAGCATTTGGCTATAATCTGTATATCACCCACAGAAATGTCTTCTTCTCCATTTTAAAACCGATAAGCAGGCTGGTATTTCAGTTGTTTGTTTTACAAAGTAAATAGAAATATGTCGACATACGTTTACGTTGGGTGATGACAGGTGACAACCGTTGATAGCGCTAACATACATGTTTATCACAACTGAAGATGTCTTTGCATTCTGCATTAGTATATTTTAGTGGCGGGATGTAGACCCGTGGTAAAGCGTTCGCACGATGCGCGGTCGGTTTGGGATCGATCCCCGTCGGTGGGCCCATTGGGCTATTTCTCGTTCCAGCCAGTGCACCACGACTGGTATATCAAAGGCGGTGTGTACTACCCTGTCTGTGGGATGGTGAATATAAAAGAACCCTTGCTGCTAATCGAAAAGAGTAGCCCATGAAGTGGCGACAGCGGGTTTCCTCTCTCAATATCTGTGTGGTCCTTAACCATATGCCTGACGCCATATAAACATAAAGAAAATGTGTTGAGTGCGTCGTAAAATAAAACATTTCTTTCTTTTTTTAGTATATTTTAATAGGAGGGTCCCAGTGGTAAAGCGCTGGTCTGATGCACGGTCGGTCTAGGATCAATCCCCGTCAGTGGGCCCATTGAGCTATTTTTCGTTCAGCTAGTGCACTACATATGGTATATCAAAGGCCGTGGTATGTAATCTCCTGTGTTTGGGATAGTGCATTTAAAAGATCCTTTGTTACTAATGACAAAAGGTGTAGTGGGTTTCCCCTCTATAAGACTAAATATCAGAATTACCAAATGTTTGACATCCAATAGCCGATGATTAGTAAATCAATGTGCTCTAATGGTGTCGCAAAAGAAACTTTAACTTTTAATTTTAGTATATTTTATAATAATTTATTATTATTGTTTTCGACACTAAATTACTATTTCTGACATTTTCCATGTTACTGCATGGCTTTAATTTATTTTATACACAAAGAAACGAGAAATAGCCTAATAGCACACCCCTACACCTGACGGGGATCGATCCTAGATCAATCGTGCATCAAGCGAACGCTTTACCACTGGGCTTAGAGCGGAACAGATGCCAGTATTGCTACGACTATCATGTGACATAGTTCTAACAAAGTTGAAGTTTGTTTTGTTTAACGACACCACTAGAACACATTGATTAATTAATCATCGGCTATTGGAAGAAGAAGGAAATGTTTTATTTAACGACGCACACATTTTATTTACGGTTATATGGCGTCGGACATATGGTTAAGGACCACACAGATATTGAAAGAGGAAACCCGCTGTCGCCACTTCATGGGCTACTCTTTTCGATAAGCAACAAGGTATCTTTTATATGCACCATCCCACAGACAGGGTAGCACATACCACGGCCTTTGATATACCAGTCGTGGTGCACTGGCTAGAACGAGAAATAGTCCAATGGGCCCACCGACCGGCTATTGGATGTCAAACATTGTGTAACTATGACATAATAGTCTTAAAAAGGAAACCCACTACACATTTCCATTAGTAGCATGGGATCTGTTATATGCACTTTTGCACAGACGGGAAAACACATACCACGGCCTTTGACCAGTTGTGGTGCACTGGTTAGAACGAGAAAACTCCAGAGGTGCTTCGATCCTGCGACGCAAGCATTTCAGGCGAGCACTCAGCCGACTGAGGTAAATATTGCCCCACTACACCTCTGTTTAGCTCATAAACGTACATGGTTCTCATATCGTAAAACACGTACAGACTCAGTTTTGTTTCAGTTTCTAAAATTCATTTAAACAGGAATTAATTGGTGTCGCGTTTCTCTTAACTAGCGATCGATAGTGTAATAACGAGCCCAATGTAGGAAGTGTGCGTTTTGAGTCAACATTTGGTGGAGAATTTGGTTTTAGTTACTTTGCTTGTCACACTAGAATAATTTTGCGCAGCACGGAAATCCATTTGTTACTGAGTGCTTGTTACCACGTCTCTTCACTGAAACATAAATATATATAGCGGGCTTTCTGCTTTCTTTCGTTTTGTTTTCATTTGTTTCAGATTTGTAAAAACATTAATTATGTTTTCTTTCAACATGGCTTAATAACAATAGTCGTTATTATTTTACTACTTTTAAATATACTAAGACTAAGTTAAAATAGTTGTGTATAAAATATTGCATGCATTTAGACGGACATATACACTCGGTAATTGCTATGAGGCAATATTGCAGGAGCTGTTGGTATTTTCATTTATTTATTTATTTATTGTGACGAGAAACTCTAAACATTGCACCTACAATATTCCATATTACACTAACGGACATGTAATAATTTATACCAGGAACAATGAGTCAATCAAGATATTAACCCTCCTTCCCATACCCCCCAACCCCCCCAAGACCCCCCTCAAAGAAACCACACACACACACACACACACACACACACACACACACACACACAAAACCCCACCCACACAAAAACAAATAAACAACATAAACTGATTAAAAACATTCTTTAACACTAGATTATCGCAGCACGTCACACTTCGAGGCAAAACACACGCATTCCTATCTTTCGCACTTTGAATCCGTGCCTGGCCAGCCTGGTAACTGTTACCATATTGATTGCAAAACTTACTGTCTACCCAGAATGTATTACAATAGATTGTTCTGATTTTGCAGGACAATTTTCACCAGTTACCAGTTGGAGGAGCTAGAGAGGGCGTTCAAAGACGCACATTACCCAGACCTGTACGCCAGGGAGCTGCTGGCCCTGAAGATCGACCTGCCAGAGGACCGGATACAGGTACACGAGATTCTTGTCGTCGTCATTATCATTAATTTCTAAAGCTAGGCTTAGACTACAAACTGCCAGCACAAAGTGGGACAACTTTGTCGTAACAGTTGACAGTTTGAGCCTAGCATTAGAATCTGCGAACCCATATTTATCAGAAAGCCAAGAATCCGAAAATCGGTACTATGTTATATTGCATTTATCAAACTGCGAAACCCGCTACATTTTTCTATTAGTAGCAAGTGATCTTTTATATGCGCCATCCCACAGACAAGATAGCAGTACACATACCACGGCCTTTGTTATACCAGTCGTGGTGCACTGGCTGGAACGAGAAATAGCTTAATGGGCCCACTGACGGTGTGGATTTCAAGTATGCAATCACTTTCCCAATGATGTCAGTACTTTCACACTGTTGTAAATTACCTTAATATCTGTGAAAGTTGTTCACATCGTTTTGACATACTGACATCTTTATAGATCTTACTGTCTTTATATGTCTGTTTATTTTAAAAATCATTATTTTAAAAACAAAAATCAACATTTATAGACATAGAAACGTTTTCAGGCCAGTTCATTTCCCCCGAACCTCTCCTTATTGGTTGCCCGAATTCAGAGATTTGCTCCAGCACAGAGTGGGTTGCAGTTGACCCCCTCTCCCCGCTCCCCCTCCCCGTTCCCCCTTCTTCTTGTTCTCTGATGACTGAACTCAACTCCGGTATTTTGCACTGGCTGGAAATGAGACTTGAGGTTAGTTCTCCCGAGTCGGTACGCGCTGGTATTTGTGCATCTGTTCGATGAAGTCGTCATTACCACTTGCCTTCATCTCAGCATGGGCTGGATGCAGCGGCGAATTCCCCCCGTTTAGTTTGTGATTTTAAACCACGATTATTATGACAGCAACACGCTCGCTAATCAGTTTATTTGCCATATCAAAATAAACACATTTGCGTGAGGGCAAGGCGGGAGAATCTCCGTCCCATCACCTCGGGTTTACATCAAAGAAATAGTTTTTTATTCCACCAACTATTCCATGGGTCCCGAGGCGTCTCGTGTTGCTCGCTACTTAGCACGTGTTCTTCAATGTTTTCTCTCAAAATTTCACCACCTCGTGCAAGGATAACAGCCTATTATATCCGTTAACTTTGTTTTTTCTATATATGTTTTAGATTTAACAGCCAATTTAGAAGCAAGCGGTCCAAACTCTGAAAATATGACCATGCTATAACGCATTTATTTGTTATAATTTGTATAACATCTTACATACGCTTCAAATGTAAAAAAACCCCAATTACTTGTAGTTTACACAATATAAGTATAGAAATATGCATACCAGAAAATAAATATGTATTGCAAAAGTACTTATCATGGACCTTCATGTCGAAATATTTACTGCTAGAAATTGTATTTGTGACAATGGAAATGTTACTGATGACTATGATGGTGGTGGTGATGAATGATTATGATTACTTATGATGATAATGATGATAGTCATAGAAAACAATAATAATCATATGAGACAATTTAACGACAAACCTAAAAAGATCCCATTAAATGGACATTCATGAGTTTGTTGCATTGTAAGATGTGTTCGACTAATAAAATATTTCTACGATTAAACTTACATATTAAAGATATTTTTTTGTTTAGAATATCAGTGTCTGTATATTCAATGTGTTTCTGGTCGTCTTAATACTTGGAAGAAGCCCAAACTGGATTTGGTCTTCAAATAATTTCGTAGGTACGAAATATTTTTTTTTTAGGAAATAAAATGAAATTTAACCTAATACAAATATTAGAACAATCAGAAACACGTTTAATATACAACCTTAAAAATTGCAGCAAACTCAGGAATGTCCCTTTAAAACGTCCGAATAAAACATTATAATCAGCACATATTTACAGGTGTATTCACGCAAAAACGCATACACAAGGACATCACGTGCACAAATACTGGACATGACAACAAAACACATCCATGAAAATGCATTTTAATTTGCATATGAACTAGAAATGCAAGAACAATGTGTGGTTCACCAATAAAGCCTCGATCTCATGAACCAATCAGCAGTCATTAAATGGATTCTGCCGCCAATAGTAATGCAATGGGTCATATCTCCCAGAAATTATTACTGCTTCAGATTCTATCTGAAATACCGGCAACGCTTAGGTTATTTTCCAAATTAGATATGTTGCTATCGCTTATCCTAATTAAATCTTCCAGTTGTCTTTGTTCATCTGAGCGAAATATTGCCTGACAGGTTAACAGACTAATGGAATAATGTGATAGTCGTTCGAGATCCATTGATCAAAAACCCGACATTATGATATTAATTTGAAATTGAAAACCGCGCGAGAACACGGTTTGGTCGTCTCGTGCCAAAGTCACGTCAAATTATGGAGAACAGACGAGAGATTGTGACGGTTCAGTCCAATTTGCGAAAAAAAAAGAAGAAAAAAAACGGGTAAAAAGAAAAAAAGAAAAGAAAAAAGTGGATTATCTCTCCCTTATCAATGTTAGATGATAGTAAGTTAATATTGGCCTTGGTGGTGTCGTGATTAAGCCATCGAACATAAGGCTGATAGGTACAGGGTTCGCAGCCTGGTACCGCCTCCCACCCAGAGCGAGTTTTAACGACTCGATGGGTAGGTGTAAGACCACTAAACCCTCTTCTCTCTCACTAACCACTAACAACTAACAATTAACCCAGTGTCCTGGAAAGACAGCGCAGATAGCTGAGGTGTGTGCCCAGGAAAGCGTGTTTGAACCTTGGTTGGATATTAGCACGAAAATAACTTGAAATGAATTGAAATAAAGTAAATTAATGATAAATTGCATCGGAGAAGGGTTTAATATGTTTCTTGAAAATATTAAAACTATTTTGAAGTTTTAATTGTATTTATTCATCAATAGTGTCTAGGTTTCTTTCTTAAAATATATTTATTTTTATAATATGTTTAACAGTTTTGAATAATATATTTTGTGTTAGATAAAAGATGTACATGTACATATATGTGCTCTCTTGACTGGTGTTACTAATGCACTGCAAAGTAGTTGGTTTCGAGATTGCTATCGTGGTTTTTAAGTACATGTGTATTTTTAAAATTATATTGTGTAATAAATAATGCAATTTTACGTTTTATAAAAAGGTCTGGTTTCAAAATCGGAGAGCTAAATGGAGAAAGTCTGAGAAAACCTGGGGGAAGTCCAGCATAATGGCGGAATACGGCCTGTACGGCGCCATGGTACGACACGCACTTCCGCTTCCGGATTCCATTGTGAAAAGCGCAGAAAAAGGAATAGAAAACTCCAACGCACCTTGGCTTCTTGGTAATTATATGTATTTTAAAAATACTCTTTGGATTCTTAGAAACAACGATGAGCATTCCGTGTTATTTGACATTCCGTTTCAAGGATAATTATAGAAAATATTAATAAGTCAACATATTATATATTCACTTATACCTACTCCGACACGCGTGCAGTGGTGTGTGTGTGTGGGTGGGGGGGGGGGGGGTGGGGGGCCTTCGGGGGAGCATGAATCACTGTATACCCACCTGACTACTACTATTGCTGCAACTGCTACTATTGCTGCAACGGCTACTATCGCACACTACTGTTACCATCACAACCACCATCACCACCACCACCACAGTAATAGTGAACAAAATATAACTCAAATGTTGTATAGACTTCCACACCGTAATTTACACATAAATATTCAAACAGGTAACATTTTCGTAGAAAGAAAAAGAAAAAAAAGAGAGAAAAAAAGAGAAAGAAGCAAACAACAATAAAAGCAAACAAACAAAACAACAACAACAACAACAACAACCTCTACCTATATACTTAATTAATATAATATAGGCCTAATATTATTAAAATTGCTACAGGAAAATTAAACATGTTTTGTCCAACTATTCCGCTAAAGAATATTAATTAATTAATCATCGTCTATATCGTTACAGGAATGCACAAGAAATCTATCGAAGCTTCTCAGAAAATGAACGAAGACGACGAAATCGATGACGTCAACACCGACAGCAACGATGCCAGCAAACACAAAGATGAACTAAAGTCAGAGAGCATCGCCGCACTACGTGCTAAGGCGCAGGAACACAGCGCTCGACTACTGCAAGCCGCCTCCAGAGACGGTGAGAAGGCTGATCGAGCGGGTGGTCACGGTGTCACTAGCTCAACAAAACCCCCAACATTTCACAGCTCCGGAGAAACAGTGCGACCTGGACAGTGATTTGTGTGTGTATATAGAATGTTCATTTTCACAAAGAACTATGATTCGTCTGAACACGATCTCGAGGATATCCGCCCACCTTTTGTTTTACACGTGCAACAACGCATGACGCAGCAGGAGGTTCAGATGGGTGGTGATCGTAACACTTTAGAGTGGTCTCCCTTTAACGTCACGTGAACGCAATTTCAGTTTAATCACTGATATGCTGTATGATATTTTCTTAACGCAGCAGACGTTTTAGGTGGTGATCGGAACACTTTAGGGTGGTCTCCCTTTAACATCACGTGAACGCAATTTTAGTTTAATCTCAGATATGCTGTATAACGTTTTTCGTAACGTTGAATGCATGCACCAGTAAAACGAAATCCATCCCTATGAATTTAATAGATGGTAAGAGGCTGATTTATTACATGAACGACCCGACACCACCCTTTTCTCCTTTTGACTGAAGACGACATCCTACCAACATTGTCTCTGTTGTTCATTGCTCATATTTACAAATAAAATATTCCTGTCAGCCCGTGTGAAAATCTTGGATCCGCCCCTGACAGTGTCACTTTGAGTTCACTAATATAGCAGGACCGACAGACACTAGATGCCATCACTGAAGGTGATTCATGAGTATCGCAAAACATTAGTAAATGTCTAAACTGCCAAATAAGTTATATATATTTCTCGCTCACTCTCACTATGTTGTAAAGATTTTTACTGAATGACTAGAGTAGGTTTAGAGTTGAAATATTCTTACATCCAATCTTTATTGAAGGACATCTACCAAACAACAAACTGAGTCTTAGAGATCATTGTAGACATTTTACAAGGCGTATGAAAATATCAGCAATTATGTATTAAGTAACCTTCCAAATGGAAGAGTCAATACATAATCGCCCCATGACCCCCAGCTTCCGACATCAATTCTTGAATTGCACTTACGACAATGTCAACGTAACATACAGTATGCCATGGTGTGTAGGTCATATTTTCTTATTGTTGAATGTTGTCTAGTTGCAAAACGTTACAACGAAATTATGTAACAACGAGTCATACACGCATTTGAAGTTATCTTCATGTTTCCTTTTACAACGACATTTAATAGAAAAAATGTTATACGTATGAATATGGCACATACATACCTATTATGTATTACAGAAACAATCAGCTGATATGTCGCTTTTTGAAAATCTTTACCTGTTTCTTTCAGTTGACAATAGCATGGACAGGTTAATTGACGTTTCACTATTACTTATTATCAGCAATGTTAGTATTAGAAATCCATGAGTAAATGCTGTGTTGATAGATTCACATACTATTTTCCTGCGCAGATGTTCAATTCTGCCTAGCCTTATGTCTATTTAATTAATTCGTTCAAAATGCATACGTAACAAAATTGCTCTGACCTGTAAAATTTCGTAGATTTGTACATATATCTCTACCGCTAAGGATTTATTCGTAGCTTTGTACATATATCTTTATAGCTACAATTTTATCAGATAATATACACGGTTTACGAATATTTTGTATACAAATTTGTTAAGACAAATTTACTGAATCGAGAAATATACCATATTCTGACAAAACAAGAAAACGATCCCATTAAAATGCCTTATGTAAACTATATGTAGTATAAAATAAATATCATGTGTGTTAATGATGTGTGCAACGTTGGTGCTAACTATTGATGAAAATAAAAATAAATAAATCTCTTTTGTGTTGTTAGTAAATTCGACAGAACGGTTCTATACATTCTTAATATTTACTATAAACTGTAGTTACGTGCCTAAATCCTTTCAAAGTTCAGGCACTGTTCTTAATCACTATACGCAATGCATGTATCGAGACATGAAAGGGAAACATAGTTTTAGAAGTCTTCTTTATTCTGCAAAGCATTAGAAATCAGCCTTGCAGGAATTAAAGATGCAAACGTTAAACCACGGTGTTGGAAATAGGTGTACATACGAGTGCGCGCAATGTACCAAATTTTGGAACCATAATGTTTCCATTTGTCCTTTTTATCTTCTCCCAGAGCCATTCATGCAATTAAATTCTGAACGATAAACACAATGATATATTCAAAGAGCACCAGTCAGCGTCACAAGTATTCTTTGACAATTCTCTGACCGATCGACTTTTAAAGTCCCATTTCCTGTAAGAGTTGTAATATTTAATCATGTAGAATAGGTCACCTAAATGTGTGTGTGTGTGTGTGTGTGTGTGTGTGTCTGTTTGTGTGTGTCTGTTTGTGTGTGTGTGTCTGTGCATGTGTCTGTGTGTGTGTGTGTGTGTGTGTGTGTGTGTGTGTGTGTGTGAATAGTGACACATCATTCTTCTATACAGATTAGCAATTTAGTGTAATGTAGGTCATGCAAGTGCGGTTTTTGCCACATCTACATGTGAAGGCGGGGAAGCAGTAATATAACTATATTTTATTTTATAAAATGCCAGCAACATGTACACTTGTAAATCAAAACTGTAGCATTCCCCGGAACAATAGAGAAACTGGCCCTTTGTTTACTTAAACAAAATGTATATTGCTGTGTAATGGTTTTCTTTTTTTAAACTTTTGTTGTCACACCTCGCTGTTTAATGCTAGGTACAGACTACCAACTGCCACCAGAAAATTTGCCAATTTCGTCGTAACAGTTAACATTGTGAGCCTAGCATTAGTTTATGTTTTGCTTAATGAAGGCAAGGCAAGATTAAGGCTTCAAATCGCCTCAGGTAGAAATTGAAAATGTTATTTCACTTTTTCACTGCTTCAGAAATGTAACTTGAACGTTTATCGACCTCTGGTTTGGTGCTTGACAGTATCCCGCGTTCTGTACCCACATGACTTCCACGAGCCCCACGCCACATGGCTACAAAGTGACGGCGCACCCGGTGCTAGCAATAAGCACATAGTTGTACACGGCGGCTGGAGACAGGCTACGGTGTCAACATTCCCCAGCCAACACAGTTAACTCCGGAGCGACGACACGCAGAAATAAGCCCGACATTGCCAGGAACACGTCTGACCAACTGTGCACTAAATCTGTCAGGGAAACAAACACTGGACGGAACAAGATAACGACGGGGTGGACACACACACGGGATCCAGGAATGGGGGTGTGAGGAGGTTTGACAGCAGTAGCGGCTCGGAAGCGAGGACTGTCATGCCTCCTCTCGGCAGGCAGGTTTACATCGCCAATATCATTCCGTCATCCCCTACACCCCCTCCCCGAAAAAAACCCCCAACCAACAACAAAAAACAAGTCCAGAAAACACACACACACACACACACACAGAGAGAGAGAGAGAGAGAGAGAGAGAGAGAGAGAGAGAGAGAGAGAGAGAGAGAGAGAGAGAGAGAGAGAGAGAGAGAGAGAGAGAGAGAGAGGATAACAGAAACGAAAACCTGTAACAATCATGCAAAAATCACCCCACAAAAAAAAAAAAAAAACCCCACAAAAAAACCCACAAAAAACCCCAAACAACCAACAACAAAAAAACAAACAACAAACAACAACCAACAAACAACAACAACAACAAACAAATACTCCCTCCAAAAAAGAACACACATAGACGTTTTAATTCTGAACTTTCTATTCGTCAGTGTTTAATGACTAACTGAAATTTGTTCTTGAAATGAACATGTTATGGATATATGAACAGTACAGTACAGTACAGTACAGTGCAGAGCAGTGCAGTGCAGTGCAGTGCAGTGCAGTGCAGTGCAGTGCAGTACAGTACAGTACAATACAGTACATAAATACAAACAAACAAACAGACAAACAATGAAACTATTAAGCAATAATACTCATAAAACATCCATAAAAATCACAAAAAAGCAAATAAAACAAACACCACCCACAAAGAAAAAGACGACGAAGAAGAACACAGAACCCTAAACTCAATAATAACAATATTAAAAAACAGTAAACAACAATTTCGTTTCCCGCTCATTATACTCGTCTGACCATTTGTGAAAGCACCTTAACGACACACTCTATGGGCGTGACATTTTTACCTGTCCACCCACGATTATGAGCTACCTCTCTGAGTGCAGTAATATGGTTGTCAAACTGACCACATCGGTCGAACGTGTGTGTGTCAGCTGTTAGGCGGAGTATCTGACGTTTATATAAGGGATTAAGTCGCCGCTGTGTTTAGAGGCATTGCAGGTACTTGATTCCTCTCGGCGGCTTTGTGGCATTCCATTGACAATTCAAATATCATATTGACACTGTTGTTGACTTCCGGCCAAGCACCCATAAGCGGTTCGGTCAATATAATGTATTGGTAAGGCGTAAATGTGTCATATCATTTGTTATAACATTCCAGCATTCAACTACATTGTATAAGAAAATCTTGGTGGGTGACTAAAAACCCTGCTGCTTTGAAATCTTCGTATTTATATTTAGTTATCGCCAAAACTAATTATATATAATTATGTTCGAAAATACCATACAGGTAAAAGAAAGTTCAAGTTTGTTTTGTTTAACGACACCGCTAGAGCACATTCGTTTATTAATCATCAGCTATTAGATATCAAACATTTGATACTCCTGTCACGTGATTAAAGAAAACCCGCTAGTACGGCTCAGATATCTTTTTTCTGCACTTTCCTACAGACAGCAGGGCATATACCACGGCCGTTACACGTCATGGGGTACTGTTTGATACTAGTCAAACAAATATCAAGAATATGTAATTTTCACAAATCGTATTTTCGTTTGTGTATTTTGCCATCACGGTTTACCAAATTAAATATAGGAGTTCGGGGTCACTTCGATGTTCGGGGAGGAAGTGTGCAGCCCTAGAATCCACCTTAGATTCGTGCTTGAGTAGGAAAGGGGTCTTGATCCGCTACTGATAGTTCATTAGTCGTGGTTGATTTCTAAATTAAGAAGGTTATATTATATCCTTGTACGTTGAAACTCCCCTGTAACTGTCTATATGTTTATATGCTAAAAACTAACAGCAGATTTCGACAGTGGATGTTTTTCGTAAGTTAACATCACGGCCGTACCTAGCTAGGAGGGGAGGCATATCATTAATACTCTCATAACTAAAAGGTTACCACCATTTTGTGTTTCTCCGAAAGGGCATAAAAAATTATGTATTAATTATGGTAATAGTAATTTCTTCAACATTAAATAATTATTTATTACAGTGATTTAGTGGGGGTTTTTAAATATTAAATGATAAAAATGTATTGTTGGCTTTCCGAAGTCAAGAACAGAAAATGTCTATTTCTCAGTAAACTAAATTTTGGTCATATTACCATAATTTATACATGTTTGGAAAGTATTTGTTTTTTAAATTCGTTTTTCTCTTTCTTTTCTGATGCCATTTCAGATAAACACAAAATCTCAGTTTTCCAAAATAATTGTCTCATGGAACTGGTTTTGTAAATTATGATGATATCTGTAAAAGCACCTTAAATCAGTGAACGTATCACCTTCATCGTCTAATAGCATAACAACAGCAGCAGCAGCTGGATCTCGGTGCTACTGGGCAGGCTATTTAGAATGGGACACTGTTATTGGGTGTATTATGTGAAATGGGACCGGAGACAATAGGAATGACAGTGGCTTCCACCACGTTCTAAATCACGTCGAGGGATTGTTGTAGCACTAGGTGAACACACTGATATATAATGAGAAGCTTTAGCGAAGCGGGACAATGGCGCTATTACTGAGATTGGCAGCTCATGGAGACTATCGCTGGGGAATACACTGATATGATGAAATCAAGATAGCTTGTCCAAAAACCGCAGGCTTCTAATTCTAGGGCGCAAAACAGATAAACAATTAGCATTAACATTGTGTTTAACACCATCATATTAATTAACACTTTTGGAATCTGGTATTAACTAATTAAATAGCTTTACCAATATGAATTATTGTTTTATTATATATGTGTGCGATAGGTAGCGTAGTGTAAAATGGAACTAAAAAAACACACGAAATAAAACACAAAAACCCATGTCCAGACTTAATAATACTAAATACTAATACTAATAATTTGTGTTTAATTTAGGAAAGTATTATCAGCACACAAAATAAAACAATGCATGCTTATTAATTAAAGTAAAACTGTGTTACTTATATTTTGTTGCTAAATCAAGTTTTTGACCCAGTTTTGTTTTTTCTCTAAAAGAACGAAAGAAATATATTATTAATACATGTACTAATAAATTCATAAATGAATGAATGAATGAATAAGTAAATAAATAAATAAATAAATAAATATAAATAATATAAATATAAAAAACTCATCCCAAGCCAATAAACAACAACAACAACAATATATATATATATATATATATATATATATATATATATATATATATATATATATATATATATATATATACATTGTATATATATAATTAGCAAACAAGCAAATAAAATAAAATAAAAATAAATAAATGAATAATGAATAAATTAAATAATACAGGAGCCATATTCTGCGCGTAGCTCGTTAGCCTTTTCGCCTCCATCATTATGACAAATATAGAAAATATATACGTCACCTGCCACTGCCAATTTCCGCAACAAATTAGCTCTTCGTTAAAGACGACGAAGCTTCAAACAAACTGTCATTATTGCCAGTGCATGGGTCGAACTAATTTTTTCTCTTCATTAATTCCAGTCACGGCCGTATCATATTAATTAATTGTTGAAATCATTAGGTTTCGACATTGGAGATATTAGCCTATTTATCACAGGCAAATAACCCGCATAGTTTTCGCTTTCATGCTAGTATTAGTCTTGTTCATGTTTTGAACGAGATTTTTGAAGGCAGACGATCATGAGCATATTAATTTTTTTACAAGACACATATTACTACAACTACTCCGCGTCGGAAACGGGGGAGGTTGAGGGTGGGGGTGGGGGGTGAGGGGTGGGGGGCAAAGGGCACTGCTCCTAAAACATGAGTATTACAGTTGAAAG
Source organism: Gigantopelta aegis (assembly GCF_016097555.1). Taxonomy (NCBI): domain Eukaryota; kingdom Metazoa; phylum Mollusca; class Gastropoda; order Neomphalida; family Peltospiridae; genus Gigantopelta; species Gigantopelta aegis. Next base: position 92,916,367 of record NC_054702.1, on the reverse strand, counting down.
ACGAACTAATATATAACTGCCTACCACCACACTCACACCATCAATAGATGACATCTTCCATTTTTTATGCTATTACTGCTGCTGCTGCAGCTACTACTAATACCTCAACTACTACTACTATTATTATTATTATTATTATTAACATTAATATCTTATTTGAAAGAACATTTCTAGAAAAACAATAAGTGAATCTTTTATTCTAATAAGAGGAAATCGCTAGAACATTTGTCCTTTTCTTGTGGGGGCGGATTTTAGCTCAGTCGGTTGAGGGCGCGCCTGAGGTCCTTGCGTCGCAGGATCGAACCACCTCGATGGATCCATTCAACTGATTGGGGGTTTTCTCGTTATAACCAGTGCACCACAACTGGTCAAAGGCCGCGTTATGTGCTTTCCTGTCTGTGGGAAAGTGCATATAACAGATCCCTTGCTGCATTAAGAAAGATATAGCGGGTTACCTCTGATGTTTGCCATCCAATAGCCGATGATTAATAATCAATGTACTCCATTGGTGTCGTTAAACAAAAACAAACTTTTTTCTCTGATGAATACGAGTCAGAATGACTAAATGTTTGACATCCAATAGCCGATGATCAATTAATCAATGTGTTCTAATGCTGTCGTTAAACAAAAACATCGACTTCTTCTCTCTCACTCTCTTTCTTTTTCTCTCTCTCTCTTTCTAAGGGGTGGGACGTAGGCCAGTGGTACAGCGCTCGCTCGATGCGCGGTCGGTCTGGGATCGAACCCCGTCGGTGGGTCCATTGGGCTATTTCTCGTTCCAGCCAGTGCACTACGACTGGCATATCAAATGCCGTGGTATGTACTACCCTGTCTGTGGGATGGTGCATATAAAAGATCCCTTGCTGCTAATCGAAAGGAGTAGCCCATGAAGTGGCAACAGCGGGTTTCCTCTCTCAGTATCTGTGTGGTCCTTAACCATATGTCTGACGCCATATAACCGTAAATAAAATGTGTTGAGTGCGTCGTTAAATAAAACATTTCTTTCTCGCTCTTTCTCTCTCTTTGTTGACGCAAGCAAGCAAGCACTCAATCGCCTGAGCTAAATCCCGCTCCCAGAAACAGAGAGAGGTAACAGAGTGAGAAAGGAAGAGAGAGAGAGTGAGACAAAGAAAGAGAGAGCGTGAGACAAAGAAAAAGAGCGAGAGAAAGAGAGAGAAAGGTGGGAGGTGTGTAGGTTGGTGTTGTGGTCATACTACTATACACTGATCGGTTGCGGGAGCCTGTACCGGGATGCGAACCTAGAACCTACCGACCAATGTTTTTGCCACTACACCGCCGATGCTGGATGTTGCAAACCTTGTTATAATTCTTTTCATACTATGCGATGCGGCCAACAATAATTTTGAAGATAATCTACTGACGTTTGTATTAGAAGTCGATTTGAATGAAAGGTCGCGTGCGTTTTGGCCAAAGAACAGATGGCAGACCCAGGAAACGTCACCCTTGTCACGGACCCGATCGTGCCCTCTCGGAAACACTAACAGCTAAATATTGACGAATTAATTAGCAGCTAATACGGAAATAAAATCGTTTAATAATTGGATTACAGTGGCTCGGAGTTTCCACGATTTGGTATAGTTTTTTGTAAAAAAAAAAGAAAAGAGTTTACCAAAGGGAAATCTAATGCATATTCATCACTTGTCTTAAAGGAGACCTATAATTATGGATAATAGAATTATAGTAATACAGCGGGCTGTAAATTATTATTATATGGGTGATGTGATTCCTGCAAATATTATTTTGAAAGGAAATAACAAAATTCACTTTAGCCTATTAAAGTGTCAGACTCCAGTTTTTAAACAGTACGACGCATTTTTTACTATTAAAGCCGTTTTAGATAATTTAAATTAGAAGTACTTATATTTTATTATTTAGAATATTAATTTTCGTACACCCGAAGTGGTTCTAGTCATCTAGGTTTTAACAGTATCCCAAAATGCATTTTTCATAATTCTAAAAGCGCAAGTCGAATGAGAAATAATAGTTAACGACACAAGCTCTAGTTATTTTTAGAACGGTGTTTCCCCATATAAATATCACAGACTTTAGCTTCTCTCTGTTATAACCGTATCTAAATATGTGTTGCAGGTTTGTAGATGAACTATATTTGGTGTTAATTTTCAGGGGCTGAAACTAGTGTCTGCGCCTTTAAAAGCAGTAGTTTATGACAAAGACAAAACATAAAGCGAAATAGAATTAAAACGAAAACACCCTGCATGATAGAAATTTCTACAGTTAATACACACGTCAGCCAGCGTTACCGAGCAGAGAGTTGTAACTCGGTGTAAGTGCACTTGTTCAAAGTGTCATGAATCGGGAGATCGATCGTCCTCGGTGAGCTCGGTTTTTCCTCCTTATCCTTACACTGTAGTTTTACATAAATATATATATAAATAATATTTTCATATACTTACCATTTGTGAAACCCAATAGCCTATGTGTATTTTTGTGCTGGGGTGTCGTTAAACATTAATTTTTTCCTCCTTTCCAGCCAGTGCACCACGACATAAACAATCTCTTGAACTACGTTTTGGTAATGGCAACGTTTCTCTCTCTCTCTCTCTCTCTCTCTCTCTCTCTCTCTCTCTCTCTCTCTCTCTCTCTCTCTCTCTCTCTCTCTCTCTCTCTCTCTCTCTCTCTCTCTCTCTCTCCTCCCTCTCTCACACACACACACACATACATTTAAAAAGTGCTGAGATGTTATATAAATATTCCTTTTCTTCAAAGACGAGTCGTAGTTCAGTGTTAAATTGCTCGTCTGACGCGCGGTTAGTCTGGGATCGATCTGTCGGGGGTGGGTGGTGCACTGAGCTATTTCTCGTTACAGCCACTGGACTACATGCCTCAAGTTGATATTACTTGGAACGTAGACGACTTAAAAGAGACTATCTATTTCTTAAGCTACAACAGGTTTCTTGTGTTCAGTTAGCTGTCTTTGCAGAAAAGCCAGTAACATATTCAGTTTTGTAAAATCAAAGGCAGATAACTCTATCGTTAAAGTAAAACTGGTTAAAATATGACACTCGCTTTCTGTTTAAATGGTTAACCGACGCTTTCTGTTTAAATGGTTAACCGACCATAATGGAGAGAGAGAGAGAGAGAGAGAGAGAGAGAGAGAGAGAGAGAGAGAGAGAGCGAGAGAGAGAGAGAGAGAGAGAGAGAGAGAGAGAGAGAGAGAGAGAGAGAGGGAAACATCTCCAAAAAACCCTGTGTTTTGTTTAACCACACCACTATAGTACATTGATTTATTAATCATCAGCTATTTGATATCAAACATTTGGTAAGTTTGATATGCAGACTTAGAGAGAGGAAACCCGCTACATTTGTTCAATTAGTAGCAAGGGATTGTTCATATGCTTCATCCCACAGACAAGATAGCACGTACCACGTCCTTTGATATGCTAATGGAAAAATGTAGCCGGTTTCCAAAGACTATGTCAAATTTACTAAATGTGCTCTAGTGGTGTCGTTAGACACAATAAACTTTGACTTTAACTTGCCACTATATGTTTATAGAGTTTCATACACTATAGATTAGGCCCATTGGGCTAATTCTCGTTCCAGCCAGTGCACCACGACTGACATATCAAAGACCGTGGTATGTGCTATCCTGTCTGTGGGATGGTACTTATCGAAAAGAGTAGCCCATGAAGTGGCGACAGCGGGTTTTGTCTCTCAATATCTGTGTGGTCCTTAACCACCTGTCCGACGCCATATAACCGTAAATGAAATGTGTTTAGTGCGTCGTTAAATAAAACATTTCCTTCCTTCCTATAGATTAGATTCCAATCATAACATATGCAAAACGGATAACATACCAAAGAGCATAATATGGTCAGTTCTGCTCCCAATCTAGCACCAAATCAAATCCCAAAGACGACAGTGACAACCTTCGTAACACATTATACACCATACACAGAAATACTACACCTTGCCCCCAAAATATTATTATAAAATGGGAGCATAATTTGTACATTTCAGATACAACAAGAAGCATATTTAATAAATCTAGTTCTGTACAAAAATTGTCATACATGTTAATTGGTCTAGAGCCTTGAGCGCTTCAAACACAATAGTATGTGGTACATTGATTAAATTCCAATGAAATTCTATACTAGTAAATGTTCCAGGCAGATAAAACGTTTATGACTGTCACACACACGGAATGGCAGTTTTCCGTGCTCTGTTTAAACTTAGGGCACCTCGACCTTTTGATTAGTGGGATGCTTCTGAATAAAGTGCTACTGAACCCACTCGGGAAGAGAGCGGTCGCAGATTTCTACTGCCATAAGTCTGAATATGTATCACAGCTAACATATGTCGCACAATCAATGGCGGATCCATGGGATGGAGTGGGGTGGGAGTGGTGGTGGGTGGTAACAGGGGTTCCGTAACGCCCCACTCATTTGAAGTATCCTTTTTAATGATAAAAGAAATTCATCATCTACAATATATGACACTAAAATGCCCTGAAAATGTCTCTCTGAACATCTTTATTTCCACATTGTCCCAGCGAGCATGCCCCGGAATTCCCTACAGATTTCGCTCCCTTTGGACAAACTCAAATTGCCCTTTTGGAGACTTCTTTGATCCCCATCCCCCTACAAAAACTCTGACCCGCCACTGGACAACTAATACTTAATTACCAAAATAATATGTTGAGGGAGCCGTAAAAGAAAGTCCTTTACCTTCGGTATAATAATTCGTATGCATTAGTTTATGCCAATGTAAAGTATTAAACACGTCCATGAATCGCAACATGTCAAGCGGAGACATAAAAAACACCCAAATTGTTTCACACGAGAGAATATTTGCGACAGATAAAAACATTTATTTCTACAAATCAGCGCCACAGACACGTGATAGCGCAGAGCTTCAGTCCTTAATCTTTGATCAGTTAATCAAGTTATCACCCTCGTCACACTCTCTATTAAATTGCGATGATGATGATTCCGAACACATCCCAGGCATGGGTAGACTCACCCAGCAACCAAACGCAAAACCCGTCCCCCGGGACACGTTCCGTGGAAGCAATTCCATCAGCACCGAAACACGGATAAACGGTTTGGGAATGGAAACTAACAACGTACTCCATTAGAGCTATTAGCCGGCTCCCAGGAGATCAGACCAGATTAATTCCAGTTTCGAATTAATTGATTGTTTTCGAAGTGTCACACAAGCGGTCAGGGTTATTTGTCATCTAAATAGCTAATTGTATCGTTATGGTATAAACGTAGCCGCAGAGGCCTACTTTATGACGTACATATCAACTTTAATGAAGACACGTGGATGAGGGAGCGTGTTCGATTGCAAGACACGAATTACTAACCATGTTTGAGGCATCCCTCAGCGAAAATTCATCAGCCAGATTTGTAAGATTTTTGACTTTGAAGAGTCGTCTCGTCGACAGGGCCGGGCTCAGGAGGAAACCTAAGCCACTTTCGAGTGTGGCGATTTATCTCATTTTGTTGTACACAGCGACAACTGCAGTCTCCGGAGTACCGTCCGGAATACCAAACAGCAAACACTGGGACAGCAGCAAGTCGCAGACAGGCTTTTAAAATGTACTGGTGCGGTACGATGTCTTGTGCAAGACACAAATGAATTTACACTCTTACAGAAATGGCAATAGAACAATATACAGGGCATACCAAGTTCCAGTTTAAAGTAACTGGATGTGCAGTAAAGTTAACCAGGAAACAATAATATAATATTATGATCTTATCCAGGATGACAAAACGAGCACCTGTACACCAAAAAGGTTGGGTTTTCCCCCGTTGTTTTCGAGAAGGGGGCTGTTTTCCTGCTTTGAACGGCTTTGAAACAAACTAACTGAAAAACATTCTCCTGTCCAAAATCGTATCTTTAAACAAGACAGTTCAAGTGATATTTAATCAACGCAGTGAACTATTTACAATTATGGAAACAAAATACTAGTTTATACTATAGTGTCATAAATTATATATGTCAAATACCTGTCTAGGAATAGGTCCGCCCCTGGACATGGTCAGTGGTTTTCCAGAGCTTTGGCCCGGGGTTTGGGGACGTGCCTGAACTTTTGAGGATATGATTCTTCATTCCCATTCCCTAAAACAGCACTTAGAAAAACATTCTAACTTCGTTCTATTTTGTTTTGTATAATGACCACCAACTCACAAAAGCCAAATAATGTGGACACGCACGTGACCTTTATTCACAGGATGGAAGGTAGTAACAATCACTCGATACAGTACTTCATTCACAGGTCTTAATGCAAAAATGTCAAAATGATTACTAACTCACTTATCACAAAACAATACGGCTGAAAGCGTGGCGCATTAGATTGGTAGTGTCTTCCCCACGGGGCTACGGGACGTTGTTATTTTTCTGAGTGATATTCCATTATCTGTTAATAAAAGAACAATACGCTTTCTACCTGGCCACAATCGACCGCCGGAAGTGTGATAGGTGAAAGAAACGACGAGCACGCGTACTACACCGTCGCGTTATCTCAACCAATTACGACGTCAGACTCCTGGGCGGATTCACTTCCGGTTCCGGCGCTGCGCAGTTATGCCTGTCTTCACATCAAAGTTGCCTTTGTGTTGTGTTAATTAGCCGAGTTTTCACCTGGCTGGCTGTAGATATATGGAAAGGAAGAGGGCAATTTAGTGAGTAACACGCATGAATGTGGATAATCAAACGAAAAACAACACTGACAATAAGTGAATTAAAACGTAACATTAACGCAATTTTCTAATTATATAAATGAGAGTTTTACTACGATCAATGACTAACTCTCCTAGAGAATCAAAACATTATGGTATTATCTGCAGGCATTTTATAACAGAAGAATCATCACAGACTTTCCTCTGGTTAGATTAAACATTTAATGTTAATGGGTTCATATCAGCAAAATATTTATTTAGATCAAAAACCCGTACTAAATTAAGGACCAAAATGAAATCTGAAAAAAATGTATTTCCATTTATTTTTTATTCTCTTACAACAAACGAACAATAACGAGACAACTATAATCAAGGATAACCGATGATTAACTTATAAAAAAGGATATGAATATTTGTTGGAAGACACATCAGGGCATTTTAAGGTACAGCTACTTGGTGCCTAATATATAGTTATTTCAACATTTGATTGATAGAGAAAGAGAAAAAAACCGATAAAGTAGCAAGGGATCTTTTATATACATTTCCCACATACACAGGACAGTACATACCACGGTATTTGATGTACCAGTCATGTGGTGGTACTTTTTGGGACAGAACTCGCCCCCTCAAAAACAAAAATTAATTAAAAATCCACAAAAATATCACCGAGTCTACTGGGGACGATCGATTCTGAGGGCGATCAATCCTTGGGGAGATCAATCCTGTGAACAATCGCACCACAGGCGAACAATCTACCACCGAGATACATCTCGCTCTAAATGGTCAAGGAGGCAGGTTTTGTTCAGCTTTTGTGAATATCTGGTATTGCGACCTACTTTCAAATATCATTTAGTCCTGTGCAGAAAGCATAATATTGTAAAGACAATCTTGGTTTTGTTATTGTGTGTCAGACACATCCTGTATTACCACACATCTACACTGGCGTGTTCAGGAAGGAAAGTGTGTACAAGCGCTAGTTTTCAATTTAATATTATGTACACTAAATCGATCGTTCACCAACGCCCCCTTTCCCAAAGAGGCTACTTGTTTTGGTATGCTGCATTCTGTTCGCGAAACAAGACGTACAGTATGGGAAAGATTGGCACAATCTTAGTACAGCACACCAACCCGCGGTGATGTACTCTAGGACCAATAAACAGTATGTGCCACACAAAAGTTTCCTTAGAGATTCAGTAACAAAGGAAATAGGTCAAAATTATCCAAATATGATATGCCAACTGAAATATATCACAGTACTTGAATTGTGACATAGAACTGAACGGTGATGCAAATACGCACATGTCCTACAATTGTTATACCACCCCTCGCACTCAGTTTTTTCAAAGGGGGTGGGGGAGGGGCTGATCGGGGGCAGTCTGATTTTTGCTGGAATTAAACGAAAATGCCCGATTCTGAATAACAACGTGTATGCATATTTGCAATACTATCAAACAGTTACAACTATACAGGTGTCCAAACGAATCACTATGTAGTTTTACATGGAGACTAATATTGTAGAATGAAGGAAATACATGGTAAAATGTTTTCAAGCCATTTTACCGAACGTCTCCATCGTTTTTGTGCAACAGCGATGATTTTCTCCAGCACTGGAGATGTGGTGGGGTGGGGGGTGTTGGTGGTGGGCGGCAGTTAACCCCCTAATCCCTCGTTTCGAACATTAATACTTGCACCTCGGACGAGCTACACTGAACAACATCCGGCTCGATACATACATAAAACGCTCTCATCTTAATTTTATAGATTTAGAGCAAACAGCGAGGGCAAACGGTCACAGTTGAGGGATTATTTCTAAACTTTATGCTTAACTTATTAGTTTCATTATAGAAAGTGTATGTTAATGTATACTGATACAGTTTGGAAGAGACATTCAATGTTTTTTTCTTTCTTTTATAAAACATACAGTCAAACGAAATAGCATAGTTAAACAAATACCCCAAACGTAGTAAAATATATGGTTTATCCCCAAAATCAAATGCATCAGTTCATATATATTACTTCCAAGGGTCAATGTTGGTGTTGTTATGTTCAGAAGTGAAGAAAACTGATCTTCTAAATTAAACTAACTAAATTCAACAAGTACGGTTTAAGTAATTCACCTGGTTGTCTTGTTGCAAAGTACGGAAGTGCTCGATCACTGATATGAATTACAATCTTAACAAGGCAGTATAATCACCATATCGTAACCCACCGAACACAATTGGTTGAGTTTGGTTTTACATCATGCACAGGTCATAAATCGAAACGTAAACAGAAATTAGAATTGGTTAAATTAAAGATTCGTCACTGATGTTGGCATGTTGTTGGTTCCATTGGAAATGATCTCTGATTGTTGTTTACAGTCTCTTTTGTTTTCAAAAGCATCCCTGTCTACAGATTAACTCACTTGATATAAACGTACCACGAATTTCTGAAAAAAAAAGCAACAGCAAAAAAACATATATTCAATGATAATGATTGTGAAACCAATAAAATATAATAGTTTTGTTGCTGAGATTTAGAAATATCTCTACAGATGTTTACATGGGGTTATTTGGTTGTTGTTTTGTTTTGTTTTGTTTTGTTTTGGGATTTTATTATCATTATTATTATTATTATTATTATTATTATTATTATCTGATTATACACACTGCGCATGCCCAGCTGAAAACCAAAAGTACTAAACTGCAGGCTAACGTACCGGAGAGCGTTGACCAGACGCAGCCTGCAGCTATAACCACTTGACCACAAGAAGATATGGGTGGAGACGTGTCAGAGGCAGCTGGGTTGGTTGACATAGACGGGAAGAACATAACTTAACGATCGGATCATATGTCATATTAATTTTAATATGATTTTCGTGCTTATATCCAACTACGGTTCAAGCACGCTGTCCTGAACATACATCAGCTATTTGGGATGTCTGACCGGGAGAGGGGTTAATAGTTACAGACGCGGATCCGGAGGTTCTAAACTCACAATGAAAACAAATAATGTTTACCCCACTCACACTCCCACGTAGTTTAATGTTCATTTACCGCTAATATATAACTTACATTTAGAGACGAGCTTCAGTTTAACACACACACACACACACACACACACACACACACACACACACACACACACACACACACACAGACACGCACACAAACACACATACACACACAGAGAGAGAGACACACACACACACAGACGCACACACATACACACATACAGAGAGACACACATACACGCACACACATACACACACGCACACATAGACACAGACACGCACATACACACGCACACACACAGGCACACACACACACACACAGACACACACACACACCGATGCACACACATACACACACAGACACACACACACACACACACAGACACAAACACACACAGAGAGACAAACACACACACGCACACGCACATACGTACACGCACATACACACGTACCCTGCACAAATTCTGGATCCGCGCCTGGGTTAGTGGGAGACAAATCAGTGTCGTAGTGTTGCAACTTTTCATTGAGCTGATTATTCTAACTGGCTAGATGTAGTAAACACATGTAATACTTAATTTTTCTCTGGAAGAAGTAGGGAAGAATACTCAACGTTTCAAAGCCATATTAATCAATCATTCAAACATTAGATTCGGGCTTACATCCACTGAAGGTTCAAACACGGCTGTCTTGGGAACATCCTCCGAAATTCCCCGGTGGATGTGTCCAAGACAGGCTTTCAAAACACAGTTTTTCCTTTTTTTAACCCCCCCCCCCCCCCCACACACACACACACACACACCTTTTTCTCACATTATAGATCGTTTAAAGGACTTTATTTTTAAAGTTAATTAATTAACATGAACGACAGGACCATTCTGGATAGCCGCTGTAAACGTAAAAACATGCATTGATAATGTAATATTGTGGAGGGTTTTCTAGAAGAAACATCCCCGAGAGTACGCTTAACGTGTTAAAACCATTTCTCCTTCAGAATGTAGTCGGTTAGAAAAGACTATTTTATTTTTAAAATTAATTAATTAACATGAAAGACGTGCTCAAGTAATATATCCACGCGTATCTGTCACTGTCACGGCGCGGACGAGCTTCATGTTAGAAATAATACGAAATAAATTTAAAATCTACAAAAAAACTTGTTAATCTCTAACGTACACCGAGTCAGGGAACGCATCTATCACAGCACTAACTGACATTTTCAATTTTAGAATGAGTGAACGTCGAAACACGTGCCTCGCTATCCGTTACACACTATGTGGCTAATGAAGTCGCGCAAATAAGCTTCATTCGTGGAGCGGCCCCGGCCTCTCAGCTGGTGCCCGTATTAACAGCTAATCAGGGAGAAATTGTAATCTAATCCGGCAAGACCCGAGGACTAGGAGGTGTATTCATATCAGGTAGAGATGAGCATACAAAGCACATCAAGTACACTCACTTTTTTCAGGATTATATTAAAATGAAATAAAACATAACAATTGAATCTTACTTTTTAATAATAATAATGAATATAATGGTGGTGGTGATGATGATGATAATAATAATAATAATAATAATAATAATAATAATAATAATAATAATAATAATGATAAATAATAATAATAATAATGAAAATGAAAATGAAAATGATGATAATAATAATAATAATAATAATAAAAATGAAAATGATAATAATAATGAAAATGATGGCGATAATAATAATGGTGATAATAATAATATTATTAATAATGGTGATGATAATAATAATAATAATAACAATAATAACAACATCAGCAACAACAACAATAATAATAATAATAAATATAATTAGTATTATAATTATTATTATAATGGTGATATTGATGATGATGATGATGATGATAATGATATTGCTTACATTAAAATAAAACAAATCAGAAACGAAACAATGACAGTCTGATAATACCAATAACAACAACAATAAAATTTACTTTATAAAAGTTATAAGCTTTAATATGCAATATGGAACGTTTAATGTTAACCACTTAATTTACAGCAACAATGTCTTATGTGTAGATTTTCTTTTACTTATCATGGTATATTTTATGCCTATGAGCCGCAGGGCTGACAGCAAATAATTATACTCTACGACGTTTCATTACAGAATATTAAATGAGTTTCCATTTCGTATCATGTTTACGTCCTGAACGAAATAATGTTCAATTGTCACGAAGGAAGCAGGTCAAAACGTACCCAAACCAAATGGTTCCTATAGCTATTTTAGGTTGAAACGTACATACGTACCAAAACGTACTAATCAAAACATACACTATTTAAATAAGCTGAAACTCATAAACATAAGCTTACAGTTCGTTTCAAACAAGTTTTCGTCAACACGTATCTTGGCCAAAACGTATTTGATCTAAAGCGTACCTGGCCAAAAGTACCCATTTTTGTTAGTCATAAAGTAAAAGTAAAGTTTTTATCCCTCGCTTCTGGAATAAAAAAAAGTCCCCTTAAAGGGACATTCCTGAGTTTGCTGCATTGTAAAATGTTTCGAACTAATAAAATATTTCTACGATTAAACTTACATAGTAAATATATTTTCTTGTTTAGAATATCAGTGTCTGTATATTCATTGTTTCGGGTCGTCTTAATATTTCTAAGAAGCCCAAATTGGATTTTGTCTTCATATAATTCCGTACGTATGAAAAAAGAATATTTTAGGAAATAAAATGAAATTTAACCTAAATGAAAATATTACAACGATCAGAAACACGTTTAATCGTTAAAAAGTCTCTGTTAGTCGATAACATCTTAATACTTGCAGCAAACTCAGGAATGTCCCTTTAAATGTGTCTTTAGGATAGGCAGTTTTAACCCCATTCGAATGACTACTGCCTCTAGTTGTTCCAATGTTCTAACATCTAAAAACATTATAAGGGAAGAAAACAATAGACATATACATGTATAACATTTATTTCCAAACCACGTTCACTTACTATCTCGTGTTTATTGTTATTACACATACTTCGAAAATGCTTATCATTGTATTTTGCATAATTTTATGCTGTTTAATTATAAATGTGTAAACATGATCAAAATGTATGTACGTTTTCACCACAAAATGGGTAATTTTGATCAAGTACGTTTAGGTTGTCAGAGCTTTAGTGAGTGTTAATGAACATTATTTCACGAGGGCCATAATTATCCATTATGGAGGGAAATGTATACTGTTACAGAAAATTAATGAATAAAAAAAATATTACACCTGATTCATCCACTACAAAATATAGTCACAAATTAAAATATGTAATATTTTATAGTGTTAATAAAAATAAACATTATAAAACAAGTTTGAAACTTTATGACCACTTTGCCTCTTTCAAATATGGTACATGTATATGTTTTAACCAATGTAACTATTTAGCTCTGTAAACAAATGACAGGTCTTTTTACAATGGTGTTTTTTTTATATTGGAACATAACACTTTGATATGAACCACGGTATTTGGAATTATATGTTTAATATATTTTATTCCAATATATATATATATATATATAGTCATAACAAATCTTAATTACATAACGTAATCATGCATACATGTATTTTAAAATTTTACTTACCCAAACAAAAACCAATATCATATTTAAAACATTGTATGACATACCTGGACAACATACAGAGCACTTAAAATATACTTTCTTGAATAATAAATTTTGTATATCAAATATGTTTTGCCATTTTAGTGTTTGCAAGGACAGGTTTTTAACATTCCTTAATGCAATCCTTTACATAATCATTGAATTTATCATTTCTGCTGCAAGTTCCCCCTCTCTATTCCACATATATTACCTAAATATACTGGATTATGAGTAGGATTAATCGATAGTTTCATACTAAAGGCAATTTCTGTAAACGAAAGGAATGCTTGTTCAAAGCCAGCTCAGCACGATTTCTCCACATAGGCTACTACTACTAAAAAGCAGTAGTCATATTTTATGTGCACTTTACCATAGAAAGGGCAGTGCATACCACGGCCTTTAATGTACTAGTGGTTGGGCATTGGTTAGGACGAGAGAAAAAAACATCAAGTCCACCCAGGGTGACCGATCTTATGACCCGTGGCTCCTCAGGCGAGCACTTTACAACAGAACTGCATATCGATCCCAGATATTCAAACTTCATTATCATTTCTGAGTTTCCTTGAATGAAATTTCAAAATTCCTTTAAGAGTTAGACTATTTTGTTATAAGAAACACTATGAAAGTAAATAAGAGCTGAACAGAAACAAAATTAATATTTAGATATGTTATAAATCTTCTAAACTATTAAATATAAAAAATAACCACCATTTGTTCCATAACAATATGAAATGTTTAATTACATGTTTACCTCGGGTACAAATGATGTATCAGGAATGTAGCTAATGTTTGAGAGGATGGTATAATTAATTTTATATCAACAGAGTTCACATACTTTATTGTTTCTAAGATAAGAACGTTTTAATATGGTTTTAATCTGCTGACTTATTATATCTAGGCGCTTATAATTATAAGTAGGGACGGGATCTTGACTTGCCAGAAAAAGGCGACAAATTAAAACACCTAAGTCTTCTCGAATTTTATGAGTTCCCCACTCCCACTCCTGACATGTAGTGAAGCAAGCCCTACTTTGTTATCATCCTCTACTTATCTACAGCCCTGCACTCCTACTACTGCGACACCGCTAAATGTTGAATACACAACCACTCACACGAAACGCATCTATGAGATCTAGCACTATAGGGAGTGTTATTAGCAGTACATTCAATTCACTGTTTCGGGAAATAGCAGTTCAGTGTTTTTTTCTGACACAGTTTCTGCTTGACTGCTCGGTGCGTTGGTATCCACGTCTATCACGCTGTCGTCATCTTCGGGCGACTGATGCAAGTAATGCACATGCTGTTGCGCACGTGCACGCAGCGCTGCGATACTCTCAGAACGAAAGTCTTCTCGATCACGAATTTCCGGTACATGTGACCTGTCACTGTCCGCGTCATCCTCTAGTTTTGCTGGACTTGTTACAGACTTTCTGTACATACCTTAAAGAGAGAGTATGAGAGAAGCATGAATAGTTTTGAAGAACCTTCAGAAAACAGGACGATCTGACAAAAGCTTTATCTCATGGTTGGGTCTGTCTTTCCGCTCTCAACAAACAAACACAAGTATGTCTTATGCCATTACAATTAATATTACAAGACGCGCGCACGACACACACACACACACACACACACACACACACACACACACTATGTCTCTCTGTGTTTGTGTATGTCTGCCCTCTGTCTGTCTGCTCCCTCTGTCTTTCTCGTGCGCGCGAATGCATGCGTGTGTGTATGTCAAGATAAATGCTGATTAATATTGGAAACAAAATGTTGTGACATATTTTTGACATGACCGTTGCGTGCTGTGTAATTATTAAGTACATTCTGGGACATTTTAAATTAGCTTTACTATCATTTAAAAGAATGTCGGCGTACAGGTTTGGGCATAAACTCTTAGACCCTACCCCTCCAGCTCGAACAGCTCTTCACCGATAACTGATGTTTGAACCTTTTTCATAAAGCTGTTCTAACAATGCATCCACCCATACAGACTGACATACAGTCAGTCAGACAGACAGACAGACAGACAGTGACAGCTTGAGGGAATCTCTACTATACATGTATTTATAATAAAACGCAGGACATACTTAAGAGCCACGGTGCTGAGGAATCTAAAACACCTTCGCTAGCACTTTTTAATATGGTTTCCGGAAGCGGAAGTGAGTGGCGCACCATAGCTCCGTACAGTCCGTATTCCGCCATGATGCTGCTACGTCCCCAAGTCTTCTCAGTCTTACGCCATTTCGCTCTGCGGTTTTGAAACCAAACCTAAAACAAACCAATCGAAATACTGTCGAATACCTCATTAAAATAAATGTGACCTATCAAAGTTAGACTATTTTTTCTATTTCCAGTCAATAAAGGAATACAATGTACTTAAATTAACAAATATTAATGAAATTTAAACACTTTTAGGGGTGGAAGGTATTCAGGCATCAATAATATGGAATATACAAACTAAGAATAATAAAGAACACAAAGAGAGTATCGCACGATTTTTGACGCATTGGATACTTCCATAATGAAAAAAATTTACGGTTTGCACCGAAACCAACTCCCAAAAGTTGCTTTGATAATAAAAATCAACCTATTACATATTAAAGAGGGACGGTACCCATTGTAGTCCCATGATATATGCATATTTACTCAACCAGACAAGGCAGGAATGTAAGAGTAATCAATTGACGTAACACGCGTGACGTTACGTGGAATAATAATAATAAAAAAACATAAAGTGTAAAGAGTAATTTGCAAATGAGTTTTACTTGTCCTCCACTGTTCTCCACGGATGACGAGACAAGATTTGCAAAAACCTCTCGACAATTGTTTGATTGACATCATTCTCATCGGGGTCGAATTACTTTCCGTACATCGAGATTGATAGTGAACTGAGGCGATTAGCTGGTAATTGAAAATCGTCTCGCATCGGTGAACGCCAATATGGGCGACAGCCGCCACGCGGGCGACCCGCCATGCGCGTTATGCTTACAAATAGTGCTTAACTTGCTGAATTCACAAAGGAATACAGCTAATCACACTGATAGGTAGAAATTAAATGATACCGTGGCCGCGAATTCTTCAGACTAGCGGTTAGCACTTCACTATCAGGGTTCTCCACACACAAACGGGGTAAATCAATGAAAACGCAATTGTGGGAAATAAGAGAAAGAGAGGTTCGATGTTTGGGGAAGAACCGTGACCAAAGTGATGTGCGATTGTGCGCAATTATCAACTTGGGACAATATAAAAACTCAATAGCATCGCGTGTCACGAGAAAAGTCTTCGAAATAGGTTGTGAATGGCGACATTTATGATATTAACAGCAATTACAAACTACAAAGGTTTGAGGTTGGCGGCAGCACGCGACATAATCAAGCTCATTTGCCTGGTATTACTACGATTACTGCACATATCGCACCGTGATGTGTCCGTAACATGCCCAATATTAAATAGTAGGTCGCAGGATGTTACAGTATGTATAAATAGCTTTTAGAAGTTGGTTTTGTTTAAAGACACCGCTAGAGCACATTCATTTATTAATCATCTGCTATTGGATGACAAACATTTGGTAATTTGGACATATAGTCTTAGAGAGGAAACCAGCTACATTTTTTCCATTAGTAGCAAGGGATCTTTTATATGCACCACCCCACAGACAGGACAGCACATAGCTTTCGGAGTTTTCGCCAGTACAGGGCTCGAAATAGGAAGTAAAATATGGCCTGCTGGTATTTGTGTTAATAGCAGGCCAAAAGAAACGAGGCCTGTACAAATTTGTATGGCCTCTGGAAATAAGACAGCTCGGATGAGTGGAAGATTTAGGACAGTGTGTGGAAAATGAGTGTGTCTGAGATGTATTTTAGAACATTATAACATTAAAATATAATAAAACCACGAGCTCAGCCTGAGCTAAATAGAATATGAAATGATCTTACATACATCCGTCTTTTGAAAAATGACCTGCGATTGTTTGGGTAATTTTTGAGTATTTTACTATCTTCAATGGCTAGAATGAATATGAAACCATAACCACTTGTCATTAGACATAACATTAAAATTTACTGTAACGTAATAACACTTATAATGATATAATATAAAAAGAAACAAAATACCCCGAGTTTTCAGCCCGATGAAAACTTCTGTTTGTTTTCCCCTACAAAATAAAAACACACCCTACTCTTTCTCTGTTTATCCCCCACCCCTCGCCAAAATAAAGCAAACCCCAAAACCACAAACAAACAAACAAAAAAACCCCGCCAAAACAAACCCGCACAGACATATTCTTACTTTAACATGTTTTAAATATAAACCATTATACGGATAAATGAAGATAATTACTAAATTCTTATGTATGAAATTATTTTAAACAAGTACTGATATTGAGATACTACAAAATATTATGCTGCCCAGAAATATCTAAACATGAAAATATATGCAAATTGTAATTTTAACAATATAAAAATATTTTATTTAGAGAAAACGTTTTAAAATGGCTTTAAACATCAGGATAGTCCTTTTAATATATGATTCATTAATGATTCACCGATTCACAGAGTTTGTTGATGATTTTGTTATGTTCATACCCAGATGAACGTAAGAGAAATAACAGACAGTCCTTAAATATATTTATTTATTTATTTAGAATATTCATGCGCATTTAATTTTATTATCAAAATGGCTATTTGTATACTATTTTGGTTATAAATGACATTTGCAGGCATCAAAAACACAATAACACCCGCAAATCTAAAAACTCCATATGGCTATCTCCTGCTTTAAATTGTTATTCAGAAAAAAACATTATTATTTTTTATTGCATTATAAATATAGGCTGTTTCATGTTTTGTTTTTTTTCAAATTCGATTTTATGTCAACGGGTGAAACGGTCTATTTGTTAAATACAACTTTTTTAATCGTGACAATATCTTTCTCTTATTCGATCGAAAACACGTGACACCTTGATACATTTATGTCATGTTCAGATGGAACCGTTACAGAATATTTATTTGACCATGAATTTTTAAAATAAATTTTAATCAAAATTAGCCTTTATCTAATGAAAGTTAAATTAATAATTATTCAATAATACTACTGTGAAAACATCCCTGAAAAGGTGATCGTCACCCCCCTAAAAATAAATAAAAAATAAAAGTAAAATCAACGACAGGGCATTGTGCCACAATTATATGGCTTCGTAGCCAATCAGTTTTAAATATTTTACCGTCATTGTACTTCATATCCACTTTAATTTTTTTTTTTTAAATTCAAATACGATCTAGTCATCATAAAACTGAAAAACGAAGAAGCTACACTGACCTCAATAATTTACAAGGGAGATAAATGAAGCATACACTTGTTCACAAAATTATAAATATCATTTCTATATTTTCACTGTAACTAAAATACAGTGAAAATATGAGTTTACATTTTTTTAAATTGTTTCTGTAGATCTATATATTGCATGGCTGTGTATATAATAAATAATTTAACATCACCAACAGCTGCTGGGCTCGATACCAGCTGCAGATACTTGTTTGAATATACACAATAGGTTAATATCTATAACATTTGTAATTTAAGAAGTCCTGTAGCTTCCTTTTTCAGAATCGTTGGTCTTAAAGACTTAAAAAATAACAACATATTCCATCAAGTTCAAGTTATTTATTGCATAAAGTTTTATAATTAGTTTGCATAATATTATTTCTAAACGAGCATATTTTTTCATATACTCTTCAAAAGAAGAAACGCAAAACCACATTGTCGTAACATTTGGAGAATTGATTTAATAATTAATATTGAATGGTGAGTCCGATAATTACCAAATGTTGCAGGATTGTTCACAATTCACTCTAGTCCATTGTGAGTAAGTGATAGGACACACCACCAAGGTCAAGGTCATCTGGAATCAATACCGGGTGTGGCCTCCGCGTGTGTTGACAACTGCCTGGCACCGCCTGCCCATTGAAGCAACCAGAGTACGGATGACGTCCCGGGGGATGGTGGCCCACTCGGCCTGCAAGGCTGCTGCCAGCTCGGGCAGGGTCTGAGGCTGTGGTTGTCGCTGTCGGAGGCGTCGGTCCAACTCGTCCCATAGATGCTCAATTGGGTTCAAATCCGGTGATATCGATGGCCAAGGAAGGACATTAATGTTGTTGTTCTGTAGGAAAGCCGTTGTGAGACGTGCTGTGTGAGGCCTGGCGTTGTCATGTTGGAACACTGCGTTAGCGTTGGCCATAACTGGAACGATGTGTGGCCGGAGGATCTGGTCAATGTAGCCCTGTGCATTCAGGTTGCCCTGCACGTGGACCAGGTCAGTTCTGCCAGTGTTTGAGATGGCTGCCCACACCATGACACTACCCCCGCCGAATCTGTCCACTTCCTGCACGCAGTTTGCCGCATAATGTTCACCACGACGCCTATACACGCGACATCTTCCATCATGACGTCGGAGCAGAAATCGGGACTCGTCACTGAACCACACCTGTCTCCATCGCAGTTGAGGCCATTGTCGATGAATCTGGCACCACTGCAGTCGGAGTCGACGGTGTTGTGGTATTAAGATGACACCTCGAACTGGACGTCTGGCACGAATTCCTACCTCACGTAGGCGGTTCCGTACGGTCTGGTCGGATATCCTGCGCAAACCTGGTATTGCTGCGGCTGTGGAGGTGGCAGTAGTCAATCGTTCCCGAAGGTGGCGTACCCGGATGTAGCGGTCCTGCCCGGGGGTAGTGACCCGTGGTCGACCGGATCTAGGGAGGTCACGTGTTGATCCATGTTGCTGGTAACGGTCCCACAGTCTGGAGATGGTGCTTGGGGACACATGGAATGCCCTGGCAACGGCCGTTCTGGATTCGCCTGCGTCTAGTCGGCCGATGGCATTGTTTCTCTGCGGTTCACTGAGACGTGGCATGTCCTGGATTGTCAACTGTCGGCCAGATACAGAGGCCAGGCAAACGAACACCCTGCACTTTTATACTGTCGGTGTTCATGTTGCACGTGCAGACAACGCACGTGCAGTGGTGACATGGTTTGCACGTGGCTGCGTTTTTGCGAATATTCACATTTTGGAACTTTATTGTACAGTAGCTGCGTTTTATCGAATGTAACCGTGGGAATGTGTTTGGGACATGCAATGACCTTATATTCACAAAGCATGAACCGGTAGGAAACATAAAATCGGAGTTATAACCCATTTGTACCCTTTTGCGTTTCTTTTTTTGAAGAGTATATTTCTTTTAAGAGTAAGGGGTGGTAGTATTTATACCCATAGTGTATAAGTTGACTGTTTGTAACAGATTTATGGTGTACTATTGTCTGTGTGATTTGATTTAGTGGTATACACCCTAACAATGTTCTTTAGTGTTAAAAAACATTATTTGAAATAAACAAATTGCCAGTGATTTAGTGGTATACACCCTAACAATGTTCTTTAGTGTTAAAAAACATTATTTGAAATAAACAAATTGCCAGTGATTTAGTGGTATACACCCTAACAATGTTCTTTAGTGTTAAAAAACATTATTTGAAATAACATTATTTGAAATAAACAAATTGCCAGTGATTTTCGCCAAATTTAATATTTGACGATTATGGCAACCGATAGACCAAATCCAGACTAAGTAATCAATGTGCTCTAGTGGTGTCGTTAAACAAACACACATTTTTTATTTATTAAAACGCAGAAGAAGGCTCACACGGCTCATTATACAGATTTCGAAAATAGATAACAAAAAGTCAAACTAACCTGCTCCAAAATATATAGAATTTCTAAATGAAAAAAAAGTTTTGTAACTTGTATCAAAAGGAATTCAGTATGAGATTAATCTTTCATTAGAGATAAAATTAAAAGTAATAACGAACAGGACTGGTTAAGTACTATTTATTTGAACACAAGTGCAAACTGATGATCATGCTAGTTAAAGGTACTACAGGGGTCGCTGACAGGCACTTATTTTACATCTATATTTTACATGGTTTGTCTGGCAGGTTTTCATTTGGGCCGGCAGAATCTTTAGCTTTTCAGGCAGAATATCCGACATACATTTTAGTCAATTTCGACCCCTGGTACTTGATCCATAACATTATTATTATTTTTTTATATATTTTATTATTTTTATTTATTATTATTGTTATTATTATTATTAGTGTTGTTATTATTAGTGTTGTTATTATTAATGTTATTATTATTATTATTGTTGTTGTTGTTTTAAAGATATAATTACAACATGGCATGGTATGTTTGTCTTAGGTGCAAATTCCATTTATCCTTATTCTGTATGCGTATACGTATACGTATACGTAAACGTAATCCATAACGCATAGAGTGATCGAATACGCAGACGCACACGCGTACGAAAACGCGTAAACGGAATGTACCTAACTTATTCGTATAGAGAAAGTGATTGTTACGTATTATGCATTGCAGGTTACGTATTAGTACACACATACGGATTGTGCTCAGGTTCCTGCTTGAAACATTAGTTTTCAAATATTTTCTCCCACGAGACTCAATAACCCAAAGTTGTGAAATAAATGCTTATGTTCACGATAATTTAGACTCTTTTGAATAGAGTGATTATTACGGATTGCGGATGACGTATAGGCTCATAATTTTCCACATCATTTTCTGCCCCAAATATCAAGTAAACTCTCAGGATGATTTGGTCTGTTTCGAAAAAACCCTCAGTATAATAAAGATTCTGTCACACGTTAAACGATCAAATTAAAACACTGTCCTAGGCCTGTACAGACACCAAGACAACCAACCACGCTCCGTATGTAAAATTCCAAGTTAAAGTTTGTTTTGTTTAACAACAACGCTGAATTTTAAACTTATGACATATTATTGTAAAATTAACAGCATGGAATATTTTACAGACAGAACAGTATATATACAGCCTTTAATATGTCAATCGTAGAGCACTGGCAGTCAGAGAATGAATACACCAAGAGGGTTCGATCCTACGATCCAAACACCTCAAGCGAGAGCTCTACCCACTGAGCTTTATTCTAAAAAGAGATCTATACCACTGAATTTTATTCTAAAAAGAGAACTATAATTGTCAACCTGAAACACAGTATGTTTTAGTGAATCACGTACTTCAATAAAGCAATGGTAAAGTACATTAAGTTAAAACAATACTAGTACTAAAAACAATAAACATAGCGAATACCAGGCTAAAAATCCCAGACAAATATATACCGAGAACGTTAACAAATTCGGTCGCTGATGAAGCCACATAAACGTGGTCTAAAACAAAATTAGGTGTGATAAATGGGACAATAAAATCATTATTCAATCACTCAGTCAATCTATTCTAAAAATTAATGCTTAATTTACCAACATAAATCAAATTTCCAAATTGGAATTCCCTCAACCTGTTTGGAAATGGCTGTAAAAATTCCATTACCGAAGCTTTAACTCGCACACGGGAGAAGGCCTATAAACTATTGATACAAGCGTCGACTCATTTAGCCCGATAGCCGTTATGAATGTAATGCTTAGTGTTCGCCACTCAGTATCCATTTATCGTAACACATATGATTGCCAGGCTCGGCCACGTGAAAGGACATAAAGGTTGTGTACAGCATACAACACGGGAAACGATTTAGACGATTCACAAGAGAAATTAGGAATTAAGCATATAAACATCAAAATCAATACGTGTCCTGATTTGTTATTTGTAATAAGGTAATGTGATGAAATTGCTAAATGGTCTGATATCGGAGTTGAACTGGTGAGTGTACGTCTGCAGTCATTAGAGTCATGGAAGGGTAGATACATTTTATATTATCTAAATGTACAGACGTGGCAATTAATCACTTTGTTGTAGTACACGTGGCTTGTAATTACCATGAATCTCCTCGGTGGGATCTATTCTCTGATAGGAATATTTCCTGTTCAAACAAGTGCTCCAAGACTGGTATATCAAATGCCATGGTATGTGCTGTCCTGTCTGTGGGGAAACGCTTATAAAATGTCTTGCTGTTAATGTAACAGGTGTTTTTCTGACTGTGTGTGACAATAAATAAATGTTTAACATCCAGTAGCCGATGATCAATTCATTAATGTGCTCCAGTTGTGTCGTTAAACAAAATAAAATGTAACAAATAATTTATAAATGGATGAGTACGCTAATAATCGTCCTCTATACGGCGCTTCCCCACCAGCCGTGTAGTTATTAAGTCATCGGTGTTATGGTTGTTAGATGCTGGGTTCGAATCCCAAAACTGGCTGCAACCTTGGACGAGTTTCAACAACTTAAATGGGTGCTGTAAGACCATACGACAACATCCGGATGCTAGCAATTTAAACATTGTTATTATTACCACCAGGTTTCAACCTTCATAGGCGTAAGGATGGGACAGACTTTGACATAAAAATGTCGCTGATTTCTGCATTCAGGATTAATTACCCCACGTTTTATTCTACTCAAACCCGCTTAGCTTAATGTAAGCATTAGCGACATTAGGAGCAAGGTATTAACAAAATAATCTCCAGTAAAGAAAACCCCAAGACTATTAGAACATAACAGACGGTTATTAGGTTTAGGCAAATCTAGGTCGAAATTTTATGCCTATGTAGGTATAATTTAACATGAAGTTTCAACATGAGATTTCAAAAGCTACCTTTAAATATATAATGCATTATGTATACTTGTGGAAGGTTAAACGACAAGAATTGGACAAAGAAATGAGGTACATGAATTCTACCATGAGTATGTAGATTTACTAAACCTTATCAGTTGAGTTCACAAATGAATCTGGGGTAGGCCTACAATTTGAATGACCATCTTCCATCCTGACTTTGGCATCAACCACACCTCCAACACTGACATAATATATATTCAAACAGTACTAAAGACTCCTTCATAAATTCACTGATTGGGTTCTTAGTTAATCTCGAAAATGAACCTCTATGGCAGAATAAATTTAGTTCAATACTTTGTGCTTTTCTTGCTGCTTTTTTATGCTACGTTCCTTCTTTGTTCACTTATTGTCTTCGTATGCCAGTTAAAGGAACGTAATGTTCAAGAATGGAAGGTGTACTGTTGCATTATATTGTTCATGTTAATTATTCAAGTAGACGTCTTCGTTATTTTCAGCCATCGTTATTTCGTCCGCTGTCTTTGTCGATATATTGAATGAGTTAGTGGTTAGTCATTGAATTTGGACTTTCTCACATAATTTTCTGCGATATTCAGAAATGTCTCAGTCAACCAGAATGTTTTTTTTTGTACTGCTCTTTCTATTTTGGGGGTAAATTGTATATTTAACCAATCAATGCAATCTTTTTATCTACAATTTCATTTGCACTCTCGTTTTAGTCACTTGAAGCCTTTTTTTCTGGTACATAATAATTTATATAGAAACCGTGCTACTTATAAGATGGGCATCTGTGAAATAGTTATCGTTTTGGTTGGTATTCGTGAGCCTGTTGATAGGACTCTACGAACAAGTTTCCTGTTCTGTCCATACCGTGTGTGCAGACATAACAGGATGATTCAGAAAATGTATGCCATCCCTTTTCAACAATAAAGCTAGAGACCCATGTTTTGGTATTAAATATGGTGAAGATATGACCCGTTTACAAATTGTTCACTCAAGTTGCTAACAAAATAGTGGCCTGTAGAAAAAGTGATATTTTTAGTGCAAAAAAGGCAGGAAACACCTCTATATGAAGTCTATGCTATTTGAAAGTGTCATTTTCGTGTTTTGAAAGCCAGAAAACCCATACAAAATACACAAACTGAGATGAAATTTTGCCGCCAATTTGAATAAATTAAAGTTCCGGATATCAAAAGAGATCGTAGACAAACATTTCCACCGGATTCATGTTCAGTGACCAAACGACAAGAAACGACAAGGCATATTTATCTAATGTAGAAAAAGTATTTATTTGCCCAAGCCTACGGAAATGTCTGAAAATGTCAATTCGCTCAGTTCCCTAATCCTGGTGTGTGTGTGTGTGTGTGTGTGTGTGTGTGTGTGTGTGTGTGTGTGTGTGTGTGTGTGATTGTGTGTGTGTGTGTGTGTATGTATGTCTGTGTGTGTATGTGTGTGTGATTGTGTGTGTGCTTGTGTGTGAGTGTGTTTATGTATGTGTGTGTGTGTTTGTGTGTTTGTGTTTGTGTGTATGTGTGTGTGTTTGTGTGTGTATGTGTGTGTGTGTGTGTGTGTGTGTGTGTGTGTGTGTGATTGTGTGTGTGTTGGTGTGCGAGTGTGTGTGCCTGTGTGTGTGTGCCTGTGTGTGTGTGTGTGTGCGCGCGTGTGTGTTGTTACTGGCTAAAATGAAAACAGTTTGAACAGAAATGCTTAAACGTCTGATTTAGTATATCAAGCTACTAGAAGTAGATATTATGACGAATGTTGCATCAGTATTAATACACGTGTTAAAAGTTTGAATTTTAAAAATGTAAATGAAATATAACTTTAAGCTGAAAAAAGGCAAGTAGATTAAAATTCTGTTTGTGAAAATTTAACTTTTAAGTAAAAGTAGAAACCGATTGTTTAATTAACATTGATGTCAGTGAGTTAAAATGTAATTGGAAAGTTCTAAATTGTAAAACCTTTAGCTTAACATGAAAACCCCCCATTATGGTCTTTCGTCTTAGCTGCACATACATTAGATCCATATTCAGTGTTATTTTTGGTCAATTGTATTTTTAATTATCACTGACCGGATAACACAAATTACCTGTCACATTTCATTGACTAGGTAGCATGTTGTATACTTTGCATATTAAAGGTATTAAATATAATCATCACAATTTACAATATTTCTTTAAATATTAAAAAAAACCCTATATATATAGAATAAAATATATAACATATTTAAAAAGGGTTTTGAAACACTTTGAGCATGTTGATGTAAGTTGACGTAGTTGTCATTAAAAGTGTGTTTGTTGAAATTCTCGTTTGTTTAGAAATCAATGTCGTCATCCTTAAAGTTTAAACATTTTAAACAAATATTTAAGGGCACATCAAAGTTTTCAAAATAATTTTAAACATGTTGTATAATTATGGTCGCATTGTAACTATATGTTTACAAAAATATTACTACGGGACAGAAGGGTAAGTTGTTATCCAAGTCATACAACATAAGAAGAATCACATACTGTACGTCTAAATAATTCATCTCAATTTGGTTTTCTTTTAATATCTAAAACAAATAATGTTTTGTTTAACGACACCACTAGAACACATTAATTTATTAATCATTGGATGTCAGATATTTGGTAATGTTTTACTCGTAAATGAATCAATGAATATTTAACGACACCCCAGCACGAAAATACACATCGGCTATTGGTTACTCATTGTGCTATTTCTCGTTCCAGCCAGTGCACCACGACTGGTATATGAAAGTCCGTGATATGTGATATCCTGTCTGTGGGATGGTGCATATAAAAGATCTCTTGCTACTAAAGGAAAAATGCAGCGGGCTTCAACTAAGATTACGGGTAACCAATAGCTGATGAGTATTTCCGTGCTGGGAAGTCGTTACGCATTCATTCATTCATTTACGAGTACGTAATTACTAAATATTTAGCATCCAATGATTATTATATCAATGCGCTCTAGTGGTGCCGTTAAACAAAACAAACTTCTCCACGCCAAAAAAAACCCAGGAGAAAACATGGCCTTTGCAATACTAATCGTAGTGCACTGGTTGCAACGCGAAAACTACCAATCATAGAAAATGAGAAGTTGGTTTTAAGTTGTAGTAGAGTGTTGGCTAAAGGAAAAGTGTGACGTCCATTGAAAGATATTTGTTTTATACTTCACGAAAATGTAGAACACTAAGTCTATAACTTATAGTGTTGTCCTGATAAATAAAAATATTCCGAGTATGTAGCGTTGTCTGTGGGTTTTTTTTTCTCACTTTCCGAATCAAGTTTTGCAATATGTAATATAAGATTTCTTAAAGACGCAGACCCTAGTTACAAACCTGTAACACATTTGCATGAAGTTACATTAGAGTGAAACAAGACTTTCTGGTGATGAAACGGGGAATTACCCTTAAAAAGTTTACAAGAGCTTTTCTCCATAACCGTTACTTTTCAGTTGTACATGAGTTTTTACACATTGACAAATTCACTTCGTGGTATTAGAAACACCAGGATAACAAGAACTATTTTGGATGTACTGAAATGGATAATCTAAACTATAAAATGTAAGAAATGTCTGATTTCCATTATGAAAAAGTACTCCAACAGAGAAAAATACGCGATAATGTTTAAAACTTGGATGTGTCACAGTAACGAAATGCATAATTATGTAGCAAATCGATTACTTAGTGCCTGGTCATGAGTGGACTTCCCAGCTGCATAGAGTTTATAACCCCGTACTGTTCAATGTCGTGCATATCTATGCGGCAAAGTACAATACCGTTAATGCTAACTGTGATCTTTTGGTAGTTTGTCTACCAAGTACGGAAATTACCGAACTGTGACAACGTACCTGGATTCTGTCTTCCGGAAGTGTAGTCTTCATGGCCAACACCTCTCTGGTTTGAACATCCGGATAATGAGCGTCTTTGAAAGCCTTTTCAAGTTCATCAAGTTGGTAGCTAGTGAAGATCGTTCTGCGGGGAAAATAAACTTCTTAGTACCTCATAGTAAAGTAAAGTAAAGTTTGTTTTATTTAACGACGCCACTGGAGCACATTGATTTTTTTATCTTATCATCGGCTATTGGACGTCAAACATATGGTCATTCTGACACTGTGTTTTAGAGGAAACCCGCTGTCGCCACATAGGCTACTCTTTTTACGACAGGCAGCAAGGGATCTTTTATTTGCGCTTCCCACAGACAGGATAGCACAAACCATAGCCTTTGTTGAACCAGTTATGGATCACTGGTCGGTGCAAGTGGTTTACACCTACCCATTGAGCCTTGCGGAGCACTCACTCAGGGTTTGGAGTCGGTATCTGGATAAAAAATCCCATGCCTAGACTGGGATCCGAACCCAGTACCTACCAGCCTGTAGACCGATGGCCTGCCACGACGCCACCGAGGCCGGTGCTAGTACCTCATAGCAACGCCTTGATTCCAGGATACAATTATTTGTTTAGAAAGAAAGAAAGACATGTTTTATTTAACGACGCACTCAACACATTTTATATACGGTTATATGGCGTCAGAGATATGGTTATGGACCACACAGATATTGAGAGAGGAAACCCGCTGTCGCCACTTCATGGGCTACTCTTTCCGATTAGCAGCAAGACATCTTTTATTTGCAATCTCCCACAGACAGGATAGTACATACCACGGCCTTTGATATACTAGTCGTGGTGCGCTGGAGCGAGAAATAGCCCAACGGGCCCACCTACGGGGATCGATCCCACCCCGACCGCGCATCGAGCGAACGCTGTACCACTAGACTACGTCCCGCCCCTTTATTTGTTTAGAATAACATGTATTTAATAAAGATATATCTATATGCAATTCTCAGTTTGTCGACACAATCGCAAATAACTGTTCTCTACCAAAAATATGTAAGTTGTCGAATGAGCTTTTACCTAATATTACATGTGATTATTATAATGGAATATATACGGTGCTATCACTACAGATGTTTGAATCGCAACTGTCTTGCTACAACATAAGAGTCTGATTCTTATTAATACTAGTTACTAATAGGCATAGCTTCTTGTTGTACAAATATTATTGTAATGCAGTTAAAATTTAAATTAATAATGATGACATAAGGCTCAGCATCATCGTACATTTAAACAATAAAAAAACTCCACAACTGTTGAAATGTTTTTGTAAGTACGCTTTATCCCAAAAGGTCATACACCTCCATGTTTAAAAAAAAAAAAAAAAAATATATAAAAGTATATATCGTTTAAAATATTAGAAGCACAGGAAGAAGAATTGCAAGAGTGCTTGTTATTTATATATAAAGCATTTTTAAAAGCACATTCTGCGATGAAACAAAGTTAAAAAACATTAGTGCAGGTTGGCCATAAAAAATACATTATAGCTTTTTAAATTAATATTTGCAAAATTCGATACGTTCATGTTAGTGACCATTTATGGATGAACACCTAAACATAGACAGATTTTACAGACAATAATTATTCAGTATTCCCAGGTAACTGAAGCAGAGACAACACGTCTTAACTAGCAAATAATAAAGCCAGGTCGCGAACTCAAATTCAGCAAATTGAAAAATAAAGCGGGATTCCTCTAAAACACTATGTCAGAAGTACGACATGTTTGACATCCATTAGCCGATGACGAATTGATCAATGTGCTAAAGTGGTGTCGTTAAACAAGACAAAATCTAATTGTAACTCAGAAAGCAGTTACATCATTTATTGTTCTTGAACCGTCATTTACTTTAATTAATACATTTACTTGTTTTCTTGTATAAAAAAGAACTAGCGTTGTTTTTGTTTTTTTTTGCTGAATGTCAGTCAGCTTGTGATTAATCAAAGGAGTTAATATAAATAAGTTTGACCTGTCTGAAAAAGCTAGATATCGGTGTCAATCTAGAAAGTCATTTCAATATTATGATCTACTAAGAGTTAAGTTTTAACACAAGACAACTTGATTTGACAGACCGCGAATCGAAGTGTTCTTTCTGCACACTAGAAATAACTTTATATCACATGGTCCCATCGAGATTATTCCCAACCTTTTCTTCTTAGACGCATGCACCAACTGAACAAAAATTCTGTTTTTATAACCAGGCTGCGATCCACAGGATTGATGATTAAATAAACTGTAAAAAGAAATATTAAAAAAGAAGAAAATACCGTAATGAAGTTCAATAAGTAATCTACAACAAACTATATGAGGTTATTACGCAGCGCTGAATACACAATACGAACTTCTGAATCTTTTTCTTGACCTGAGTACGATTGAAACCACCCGCGGTCAATAAAAACTATTCGTTACCTGTGACGTCGTTTCTTCTTTTTCTTTTTGGTGTTATTTTGAGAAAACTGCAGACCATCGAACTGCATGTGCTGTTTTCTGTCTTCACATTCTGCAAATTAAATGATTTTCCTATAATAGACTAAAACAATAAAACTATTATCATATCCAAAATCATACCCTTCTACATTCAGAACGACAAAACCTTAACCAAACGTATATCTCTGTACAAATGGTGATTGTTCCAATGAATCACTACCAGGGCAGGAGGAGACAACACGTTTTGTTTTATAGGAAATTGAATAAAAAATAATGCACATCCCACTAAAAGATAACATAATTATTATTAAATACAATGTCTAAGAAATACATTTTAAAGTCTTAACTAAAACTATTTACATATCTGACCGACCTCAGGGTCATTGTGGTTTGAAGCCATTCGCCTGTTAGGTGCAAGGTGTAAATCCTAATACATAGATTTCTCTTTCACTAGCCACTGTCAACCCAGTCCAGATAGCAGTTGAATTATGACCCTTTATCGAATGTCAGTTCGAACTATATAACATTAAAATTAGGTATTTCATATATAGACATGTTATAATTATCTAAAATAAAAATAGAAACACATAAATCATGTAGTAGACTATATTTTTCTATTATAACTAAATTATACAGTAATTAAAATGCCAGCAAGTATGCTTTACGATAGTTGTTAGCTTATACTCCCACCTAATAACGTAATGAATTTCGTTAAGTTAGTTTTGATTAACTAATTATTACTTTAAATTCAACATAACGGTACAATAAGTATAAGGTGCTTAATACTATAGCGTTTTTAATTAAATTATTAAACATATTTTGCCAAAATTGTTTTATACCGGAAGTAGTAATATTTGATAACGAAATATTAAAATTCGAACCGAGTGTATAATTCAAAATCTTTCCGGTTGAACGAGAGACATAACGAAATATTACGAAATGTACCGATTTAAAAAAACAAAAATCAAACTTCTCTTCTTTCTCATGGAAAGTGTGAGAAGACTTCTCCTAATTTGTAAATTCAAATCAAGGATCTGTTGAATAATAAAAGTAAGAAAACAAAAACCATGGTTATGTATGATAATATTCCTACACTGCTTTGTTGATCTATTTTAACATGTCAAATTAACCTGACCAAAAATAGTCATTTTAATATTTTTAAGTGAAACGCTTACGTAATTCGGATTTTGTTTCAAGTATTTTAAATGCATATGTCAATGTATATTTGTTAAGAATACGTTGGCATTATTATCATTTCTTTAAACTTTTACAAAAGGTTTTATTTAAATTATTAAAAAGTCTGAAAATTTGTAATGTGTAAAATAATTTAATATTATGATATAATTTTATGTCAAATGTGCAGTATTTCACGCAAATATCGACTTACGTCAAAAACAGCGAGACACAATATATTGCTAATTATATGCTAAAATTCCACAAAGATGCACTAAACAATTATTTATTTATTTATTTATTTATTATTATTATTATTATTATTATTATTATTATTATTATTATTATTATTATTATTATTATTATTACTATTATTATTATTATTATTTTTACAAATTTTGAATGTTAGCTATACTAATACTAATTAATCAACCAAACAGGCAAATAGCTAGAGAATATCAGATGTAATAATACTAATTAACTCACTAAACAACTTAAGGACATTATACATTATACAACGTTTTCTTTACCTTGTTTCATAAATTCTCTGTTTCCAGGCGATGAGAAGATATTGAAGTTTAGAATGGTTTGACCGGAAGTGCTGAATGAATCAATCAGCGGGTTGTTCCATGGTGGGTACGGGTAGCTCGACGTGGGACTCTGGGTGGGTCTGCGCGGACTCACGGGAAATATCGACCCCCTCAGGTCTGGTGGGTGTGTCGTTCTGGCACTGGGCTCTTCCTCGGACGCTGTCTTTGTCGTATCTCTATCCTGCTGGTGTCTCAGTCCCAGCAGATCTCGGATAGAAAACGCGGTCTTTTTTCTTGGTTCCATCATGTAGCTGGCAGACGCAGCAATTGCCGCCAAAGGTCCCGCTCTGTTATCTTGCAGACTGGTCAGGAAAGCCTGGTGGGCAGTCTTCATTTTGCAAATTCCCCTACTTTTAATATCTCTATCAACGTGCTGATGTTGTTAATTTTACCCAAAGGGTCTTTACAATAGAACCTCTATTATCAATTTCCCGTTTCTGCAGCAGTGGCAATATTTTATCTGCAGCGGCTCTGCGACCATGATCACCTAGGCTCATAAAGCAATAGAAGTAACCGCCTCTTGATTTGATGATGCTGTGAGCAGTGTCATTCGTTGTAATAAGCCATTGTGGCCCAGTCGGCTTGATTGAAACAAACCACGATTGGTTACATTTCCCGGCTCAGCGATTTTCCAATAATGTCGATTTTTATTAAGTGGCTTCTGAGGGTCGTAGGAAATTCCGCAGGTTGATTCAAACTTGCAAGCGCTTTCAAGCAGTGCTTGTCTACAGATGTTATACAATGCGTTTTGTTGGCGTCGACACAACCGCTAGAACAAACATGTTGCCGTGCCACTACAGAGTGCATGGATTGTTAACAATCAGCGTAACCATAATTATAATGTGGTTATGAATAATATGGATGCTTAAGTAGGTAGGCTGTCATCAGTTGACAGTTTTGAGCTAGGTAGCGTTCAAATTTACACAGCTGTTTATTAAATTATCGAAAGTGCATTAATATAATTAACAATTTAAAAAAATCAACAACAAACAGTATGATTATATTGATAAGTAATTAAAATATTACCGATATATATTAAAAGAAGATATAAAAAACACAATATTAGAACAACAGAAAAAAAAAATTAAAGACGGTTTCAGATATAAGATATATTAACAAAAACAAAATTGAATTTTTTTATTTTTTTTAATATATGTTAACATTAAAAACTTACATCAAATTTCATCTGCCAAATAAATTTTACAGACGATTACACTCCTCAAAAATGTGGAGCATGGTTAGCGTACATTAACGTGTGCGTTAAATGTGTTTAAGAAATGTGTTTTGTTTCTGTTATGCATTGCTGTAGTCAAACAACGGATTTAATATGAGTTTTGCTCATTAGGAAAAGGACTGTTTGACCACTCAGCACATTTTACGTTTCAATAGAGCCTTTCAGCATCAGTTACTAATTCAAAATACAAACATACCTGCAGTTATAATAAAACCGCTATCAACGATTATCGCCAACTACCATCATGCAATGCACAAGTATGTAGCCATTTTTGTTAAAGGAGAAGTGTCAAAGTTGCATATTGACTAAAAACGTGTATTCACTTTCTTGTAAAATGTAAAGATTTCACCTTGAATTACATGTCTACAAAACATTAAATCCAGTAAGTCTGACCGACAGGTAATGTCACACTTCTAGAGAAAACCATTGTTTACGCCGAGTTGCAACACATTATAGTTTAAATATTCTTGAACAAAGATTATACGTGGGATATATAATTTGCAGTTACTGGGTCATAAACATATGTGAAAATAACGAAATATGACACCTGTAATAACAGAGAATGCACCTTTGGTACGGTGTAAAAAAAAAAAAAAATGGAAATGCCCCACTATCAATCTTTCGCCATTTGAAATGATGTAGGTCAGTGGTAAATCATTCGCCTTATGCGCGGCCGGTGTGGGATAGATCCCCGTCGGTGGGCTCATTGGACCATTTCTCGTTCCAGGCAGTGCACCACGACTGGTATATACAAGACCGTGGTATGTCTACCCTGTGTGTGAGGTGGTGCATATAAAAGAACCCTTGCTACTAATGAACAAAAATGGACCGGGTTTCCTCTCTAAGACTGTATGTCAAAATTGCCAAATGTTTGACATCAAATAGCCTCATTATAGCTAATGATTGATAAATCGATATGTTCTAGTGGTGTCGTTAAACAAAACAAACTTGTTCGCCATAAAGGGACCATCCTGAGTTTTCTGCTACTGTAATATGTTTACGACTAACATATCCTTTTTGATGACCAAAATTATATATTAAAGGTGTTTGTTGTCGTCCTAAAGTTTGTACCAGCCTAAACCAGATTTTGTCTTCCAATAATTTTGTGTCGTTCCAACCAGTGCACCACAACTGGTCAAAGCCCGTGGTATGACCTTTTCTGTCTGTGGCAAAGTGCATATAAAAGATTCCTTGCTGCATTTTTGTAAAAATGTAGCGGGTTTCCTCCAATCACTACGTGTTAGAATTACCAACTGTTTGACATCCAGTAGCCGATGATTAATTAATAAATGTACTCTAGTGGTGTCGTTAAACAAAACAAACTTTAACAATAATTAATAGTGAGTGCCATAGACATTAGCTCATGACCACAAACACACTGGGTATACAGACATTGATATTCTAAACAGGAAAATGTCTGGAAACATCTTACAATGGATGCAGACCCATGGAAGGCCCTTTAAAATACAATGCAATAGACAAGTGAAATAGTGACTTATGCTCTTAGGCTCCCATTTTTTTTGTAGAGGGGCAGGCTGGCTTTTGCCCGAATTAATCGAAAATTCCAGAATCTGGATAACAACATTTATTCGTATTAACCGGCTTTGGTGGTGTCGTGGTTAAGCCATAGGACATAAGGCTGGTAGGTACAGGGTTCGCAGCCTGGTACCGGCTCCCACCCAGAGCGAGTTTTAACGACTCAGTGGGTAGGTGTAAGGCAACTATACCCTATTCTCTATCACTAACCACTAACCATTAAGAACTAACCCACTGTCCTGGGCAGACAGCCCAGATAGCTGAGGTGTGTGCCCTGAACAGCGTGCTTGAACCTTAATTGGATATAAGCAAAACATAAATTGAAATGAAATGTTCATATTAGCATTACTACCAAACAGCTTTATGGGGTTGTAAACGAATTACTACGCATTTGTAAATGAAATACAACTAATGTTGAGGGTCTCAGATTAGACTACCAACTGCCAGCACAAAGTTGGCAAACTCGACTGTTGCGTTGTAATTTCTCCATCTCTTGATTTACGACGAGTGCGTTCAGATTAACAACTAATGCTAGTGTTAGGCTACCAACTGCCAGCACAGAGGTGACCAACTTTCTGCTCTTACAACTTCTACTACTGTCCAGTTGTTAATCTGCACGTTCTTACAACTCGATTCTCATCGTATTAGTTGTTACTCTGAACGCACACGTTGTAAGTCGGGAGTTGGGAGGAATTACAACGCAACCGTCGAGTTGGCCAACTTGGTGGTAACAGTTGACATATTGAACCTAGTATTATGGGTTATACGACGAGAATCGAGTGGACAGTCGTAGAAATCGTGAGAGCAGAAAGTTGGCCAATTTTGTGCTGGCAGTTGATAGTCTATGCCTAGCATTAGTAGATTAGTGAATATAGCCAATTGATATAGAAACTCTGCATGCGACGGTTTAATTAATTAATTTATTTATTTATTATTATTTAATTTTTTTATAAATGATGAAAGAAAACCAAAATTATATTTTATAGATTGTTTATTCTACTAGTTAGGTCCGTTGTCCATGTGCACGGTTTTTGGTACGGTGCGGAGACAAAATGTGGACGCGTAAACAAATCTATGGTTGTCAACATCATACTTATTTATGACCAGAGCGTTTCGTGTAGCCGCGCGGACGCCCGCACCAACGCCAACCCTCCCCCTCCATCGAAAAAATGGCCGAATGGCTGATATATTTATTTTGCACAGTGACATATTGAAAAAACCCAGAAAGAATAGGATATAGAGTTTAATGAGATAAAACAATTTTACATTTTATTATCCACGGAGCAGATGACATGTTTTTCTCTGTGGATAAGTACTGTCGTTTTATATATATTCTGATCAATATTTAAAAAAAAAAGCACTTAAAGATGCATATTAATGTAATTTCAAAAATACTTTTTCTTTTCTTTTTAAAGTTAAGCTAAACTGACATTTATGTCAATAACATGCATATTGCATAGGGACATATTGAACAAAGAATAATAAGATATATAGTTTAATAGAATACATTAATAAATAAAATATAATTTTATATTTCATTTTCCACGCAGAAGACGACATTTTACACGGTATTAGTATTGCTGTTTTATTTATAATTTGATCAGTGCTTTTAAGTTTACAAAATGCATATTAAAATGCACTTTTGTGTCATTTCCATTAACATTTAATATTTTTTTAGCGTTAAGCCAAACTGACATTAATGAATGAATGAATGAATGAATAAATGTTTAAGACACCCCAGCACGAAAAAAACTGACATTAATGACTACTATATTAGTAGTAGTAGTAGTAGTAGTAGTAGTAGTAGTAGTAGTAGTAGTAATAGTAGTAATATTAGTAGTAGCATTACTATTAGTAGTATTATTAATAGTAGAAGTAGAAGTAGTAGTAGTGGTAGTAGTAGTAGTAGTAGTAGTTGTTGTATTAGTAGTAGTCTTAATAGTAGTAGTAGTTGTCGTAGCAGTAGTTGTAGTAGTAGTACATGTAGTAGTAGTAGTAGTAGTAGTAGTAGTAGTAGTAGTAGTAGTAGTAGTAGTAGTAGTAGTAGTAGTAATAGTAGTAGTAGTAGTAGTAGTAGTACCAGCAGCACCAAAAATAGTACAAAATATTTTTAACAAGAACAACAAAATTCCAGACACTTTTAGTGGAAGCTGGGGCATTTAGTAATTGTGACACTTGATATTTTATATGTCCATTCTCATAACAGACAGGATAGCATAAACTTGCTGAACTTGAACCCAACAGTTAACAGGACCATATACATTGTACATGTATATACATGTTATTTTTAACAAGAAACTTGTCTAGATAATAAATCTATGAAGCAGACGATGTAAAATGTTTACTGATGCTTGACCTCTATTTATTCATGAATGAACTAATATTATAAATTATTTACCATGGTAATGGTATTAAAATGGCGTTTGTTCATCTTTGTTAAAAGAAAATTCTGTAAATAGACGGGTCGTCTTTTCCTGGGAGACCAATTACGATATATGTATTATTTATTTACGTTTTACCTTAAGTACACTATCTAAAAGCTATCTAATAAACAAACACAAGGGAACATAGTCATTCCTTAAGGAATCAATGGCAATTATTTGACGTATTACATTTAAAGAACTCCGATCAAATATGAATGAATAAATTCATGGATGAAATAAGAAATGAACGAATGCATACAAGTTTAATGATAATGGCATACGAGCATAATCACCATTAATTCCGTGTCAAACAAGGGTATGTTTTATAAAGACAACAAAACGAGATCTATACAACTGATTACATAGAGTAGTTAAAGTGAAAAAACAACAATAACCAAACAATTCCCACAAACACATACCCAAAAACAAAACAAACAAACAAACAACAACAAAAAAACTCTACCGAAAACAAACACCAAATATATAACACACAGCAGGGCGATAAGTGCAATGAGCGTCACATTTGTCTTACTTACAAATTGGAATCTGTTTTTATTTTATCAATATTTGACCTATGGGCCTAAACGTAGCCTGAAGGTAGCAAATATCCTTGTAGTAAACATGCGTGTGAAATATCAGTCACAGTCCCCATTCTTGTTATACAATTCCATATTCAGTATGGTTATGTTTGGTTTCTTCGGGTGTGCGTGTGTGTGTGTGTCCAGTTCCGATAGATAAATATATCATAAATAGTTATGTAATTAAAGGCTATCCTGAATATTATGTTAAACCACTTAACATTCCACAGCTGGCACATCATGATTTTGATACTGAATAACTTGAGAATGGGTGATATCTGGATAAGACAATCTTTCATATCAGTAAATTGTCTCTCACAACAAATTAAACAAAGACAATGCGATCAGTATTTACAAACATGGAAAAATAACATATCACTGTCATCGAGAGGCAACACTTACCAATTATACAAAGAACAACTATATTTCGAAAGCTATATTAATAAACTACCAGAAAAACTGTGGCCATATTATTATACTCGACCAAGTACTTATACATTTAGAGAACTAATGGTGAATAAACGAATTAGTACCTTAAAGAAATTAACATATTTCATAAATGTAATAACTAATGAATTCAAACGCCCTTGACTACAAACACCATCAAAACCAAACATATTTAACAAAATATTATCATTATCCACTGCACCATACACACGTTTAACAATCGATTCGTTTATAAGTACTTGGATACCCGTATATCTGTATCAAATGTCTGTATTATTACATACTAATATATTGATGTGTTTGTGTGTGTTTGTGAATGTATTGTAATTAATGTATGTACTGTCAACTATCTTGTCACGTGTATATAGCAAAATGTTTATGTATATATTCCTCCTATGCCGTTGTGTAACGGCCCGAGTGTAAATAAAGACTTGTCTTGGTTTGATACAATATTAAGATGTCCTGTCTTTGGGGAAAATATAGATACAAAGGTCCTTGCTGCTAATCGAAAATAAAAGAGTATTTCTTTACCTCTAGGTAACAGCTTCTGATAAGGCTGTGGTCTAGTTCAGTCAGTATAGGTCGTAGGATAGAACCTTCTTAGCTGACCCAAGACATATGTCCAAACTGTAATATCAAAGACCCGTGGCATGTGTGGTCATTTCTATGAAACGGTTCATCTAAAACATTCCATGCTGGTAATGAAAAAAATGTAGCGGGTTCCCTCTGAAGGCTGTGTCAGAATGATCAAAATTTATGTGCTCTAGTGGTGTCGATAAACAAATAGTCTCCTCTGGTTAAAATATATTTTTCTTTAGAGCAGGACTCGACCCCCCTAGAAACTTCGTTCCCAATCTAGTCTACAGCCCCCGTATAAATTGTTGGAAATGCGCCTGAAGTGATTTTAAAATCTATTTTGCAAAGTAACCGTGTTACAGCAGATAAACTCCTGAAAGGGATATAATAGTAATAAGAATCTAGAAAAAAAAGTAAAAATAAAAATTAACGAATATGATATATAAAATAAAGATATAATTATTGGAAATAATTTGATAAATATTTTTTTTTCTTCTGAAAGTGCGAACTAAAGTACATCTGTAGCCCAGACCATGTTTGACAACAAGAACTATCTGAAGAAAAGACTTATTTCGATTTATTGTATGTGATTTCGTTTTCATCAGAAAGAAGTATTCAGTCGTTGAAGGGTACCCACTAGTTAGTGGTTTGTATACAGGCGTTGGTCTAACTGAGATGGAGGACGTGAAATGCGCGAGTTATAGGGGGTTCGGAGGCATGTTCCCCCTAAATGCTTTTTAAAAAAGTATATGTCCTGAAATGCAATGTCCTAGAAGTAAAATTCATCATGACAATTCTTTGTAAATACAACTTTTTAAATGCATTTCTTACGACATATAAATTTTGTATTAATTCATAATGAATAAACACCATAGCCATATAACATGCTGTTGGATCAAGTGAAATAATTACTTTCAATAAAGAACTATATGATCAAATCAAATAATTCGTTATAATTACAATCGCAAATACCATGTATATTAATTTTAAAAAATCGATTAATTTACAAAGCATTATTTTCAAGTGACTATGTAGGACTTTGTATTAAAACAAATGTATCCTTGGCAACGACGTTATTTCACTTCACTTCTAGAGGGGGTCGGGGTGCATTCTTTCACGGAAAGTTTAAAAACGAGATCTCTTGAGAATTATTATTATTATTATTATTATTATTATTATTTTGCATTCTACAGTTAAGATTGCTTTGTGCAGGGTTTTTTGCTACAACCCACCCCAATCTCCTATCCCAAACACCCTCGGCACATGCGCAAATATCGCAAACCTATGAACTGTGGAGGTTTATTTTTGAATAATAATTTTTAAAATGTCTTCATCTCAAAGTATGTTTTAAATACATGTACTAGTAAACAAATGTCACATTACATTTTTAAAATGTTTAATTCTTCTGTTTTACTCGTTCGATGCGCAGTCAGTCTGGGATCGATCCCCGTCGGTGGGCCCATTGGGTTATTTCTCGTTCCAGTCAGTGCACCACGACTGGCATATCAAATGCCGCGGTATGTACTACCCTGTCTGTGGAATGGTGCATACAAAAGATCCTTGCTGCTAATCGAAAAGAGTAGCCCATGAAGTGGCGACAGCGGGTTTCCTTTCTCAATATCTGTGTGGTCCTTAACCATATGTCTGATGCCATATAACCGTAAATAAAATGTGTTGAGTGCGTCGTTAAATAAAACATTTCTTCCTTCCTTCTTCTATTTTAAACCATTGTTTGTCCATATTATTAGTAGTTTACGAACAATATAATGCTAATATATATATATACCATTGTCTTTAGTTACACAAAATATATAGACATGAAAAGTGAGTTGCAATATATATTTTTGTACGTATGAAATCATTGGAGGGTAACATCTTATTTATACACATATGATATTCTAAACTGGAAAATGTTTTTAATATGTAATTTTAGTCTTGAAAAAAAAAACCGTATCTGATAGTTGTAAACATGTTACAATAGCAAACGACTCAGGATACTCCCTTTAAAATAATAAAATACTCAAATCTCAATTAGCATGAATTTACAACCATTGTGACGTATTTAAAAATAATAAATCTGTTTTAACAACTAAAGTTTCATCTTGAATACAGTTTATTGTTTAGAATATCAGTCTGTGTATATCGAATGTGTTTCTAGTCCTCCTAACGTTTATTGTTTAGAATATCAGTCTGTGTATGTGTATATCGAATGTGTTTCTAGTCCTCCTAACGTTTATTGTTTAGAATATCAGTCTGTGTATATCGAATGTGTTTCTAGTCCTCCTAACGTTTATTGTTTAGAATATCAGTCTGTGTATATCGAATGTGTTTCTAGTTCTCCTAACGTTTATTGTTTAGAATATCAGTCTGTGTATATCGAATGTTTTTCTAATCCTCCTAATGTTTGTTGTTTAGAATATCAGTCTGTGTATATCGAATGTGTTTCTAGTCCTAACGTTTATTGTTTAGAATATCAGTCTGTGTATATCGAATGTGTTTCTAGTTCTCCTAACGTTTATTGTTTAGAATATCAGTCTGTGTATATCGAATGTTTTTCTAGTCCTCCTAACGTTTATTGTTTAGAATATCAGTCTGTGTCTATCGAATGTGTTTCTAGTCCTCCTAATGTTTATTGTTTAGAATAT
The DNA here is from genome assembly GCF_016097555.1 of Gigantopelta aegis. Taxonomy (NCBI): domain Eukaryota; kingdom Metazoa; phylum Mollusca; class Gastropoda; order Neomphalida; family Peltospiridae; genus Gigantopelta; species Gigantopelta aegis. The sequence continues at coordinate 92,874,954 of NC_054702.1, read as the reverse complement.
CAGTCTGTGTATATCGAATGTGTTTCTAGTCCTCCTAACGTTTATTGTTTAGAATATCAGTCTGTGTATATCGAATGTGTTTCTAGTTCTCCTAACGTTTATTGTTTAGAATATCAGTCTGTGTATATCGAATGTTTTTCTAATCCTCCTAATGTTTGTTGTTTAGAATATTAGTCTGTGTATATCGAATGTGTTTCTAGTCCTAACGTTTATTGTTTAGAATATCAGTCTGTGTATATCGAATGTGTTTCTAGTTCTCCTAACGTTTATTGTTTAGAATATCAGTCTGTGTATATCGAATGTTTTTCTAGTCCTCCTAACGTTTATTGTTTAGAATATCAGTCTGTGTCTATCGAATGTGTTTCTAGTCCTCCTAATGTTTATTGTTTAGAATATCAGTCTGTGTATATCGAATGTTTTTCTAGTCCTCCTAACGTTTATTGTTTAGAATATCAGTCTGTGTCTATCGAATGTGTTTCTAGTCCTCCTAATGTTTATTGTTTAGAATATCAGTCTGTGTATATCGAATGTGTTTCTAGTCCTCCTAATGTTTGTTGTAGCCCAAATTTCATTTTATTTCTTAATGTAACTTTTCCGTACATACGAAATTATTTGGAAGTAACACACAATTTGGACTACTACAAGTATTAGCATAGCAAGAAACGCATTGTATATACAGAAACCGACATTTTAGTTGCTGAACGTTTTTTTTTAAAGTTTGGTTTGTTTAACGATACCATTACAGAACACTGATTTATTAATCATCGGTTATTGAATGTCAAACATTTGATAATTTTGACATATAGTCTTAAATAGGAAACCCGCTACATTGTTCCATTAGTAGCAAGGACTCTTTTACATGCACCATTCCAAATGGGCCTCACGACGTGGATCGATCCTAGACCGATCGCGCTTCAAGCGAGTGCTTGGCTACTGGACTACGCCCTGGCTCGTTTAGTTGTTAAAGATGTTCTGTTAGTCGAAGACATGTTACAGTGGTTGCAAATTCGGGACAGTCACTTTACGACTGTATGATAAATATAAAACGCTGCAAAACTTGGGACAGTCACTTTACGACTGTATGATAAACATAAAACGCTGCAAAACTCGGAACAGTCCCTTTAAGACTGTATAATAAACATAAAACGCTGCAGTTGACTACGGCCAATCCCGCAGCTTCTGCCGCTGCACATCGACTTGATGTTTTAAGCGTTAATTATGGCACGTTGAAAAGAATCCATAGTTCTGTCCTGCCTCGCGAGGTAACACTAACCCAAGCCATAGGGCAAGGAAATCAATTATACTGACGAGCAATTGAGAAAAAAGTATTTTCAAGTTCATTGATAAAGAAGCCCCAAAAAGCAAGCGACCTTCTATAAGCAAACAAAAGTCGTCATCCTGAGAGGACAAAACGACATTACAAGCGAGCAGACGACACGAAGAGTCTTTCGCGCCTAACAATGATATGGCACAAGGTTATTACACGGTCTTCCGAGAAAATGAAATTCGATTTTAATATCCGACAAATCGAGTAAAATGAGCCGAATGAGATTTAGATTAAGATTTCCTTGTTTACAATTCGTCAAATTGCCAATGCTTATTTAATTACAGGTAATTCCGTTCCTTTCGTTTACACATTAGGGCTTCTTGAAGAGGAGGGCACAGCCACTTCAGTCGCAGTCACAGGCTAGTTGATGCAATTTCGTTCAGGCAATCTTCTCAGATGGCTTCGAGAAATGTTATTTTGCTTAGCATATGTTTGCCTGTCCTCTATTTGCGACGTTAAAATACCGAGAGCAACGGACTTTGATTTTCGTCCTTTCTTTCTTTCTTCTTTAATTTTTCTAAAGTAAAATAAAAACCAACCCCCATCATCTTATTCCCGAAACCAAACTGAAATATAATGTGTACTGAAGAACTAACGTATCAAGTTTAAAGCTCATAACCCCCACCGACCCCCCCCCCCCCCCCCAACCAAACATGACAAAAGTTTTAACAAAATTGCGTTTTCGACGTCAAAAGGGTTAACGTAAAACGACTATATATGCAACGTATGAGCTATGTCACCCTTTGTAAACAATAAACACATTAACAAGTTATTAGCTGTAGACGTTACATGCATTAAAGGCACTCATCCTAATTATTAGGCAGTGTAATTTATAGCTTTGTTACCACTACCTTACATATTACTTACAGCTTATTTTTATTAATTAATTTATTTATTTATTTGCTAATTCAAAGAGTTTCTAGTCATCGTGGTGTGTGAATGGAAATCATCTTAACAATAAATACTAATATTTATTGTCCAGTATCTGTTGAATGTACATATGACTGTTATTATTTGCCTGAGGGGCGGAACGTATCCCATTGGTAAAGCGCTCACCAGAGGCGCGGTCGGTCTGAAATCGATCCCCGTCGGTGGGCCCATAGGGCTATTTCTCGTTACAGCCAGTACATCACGACTGATATATCAAATACCGTGGTATGTGTTATCCTGTTTGTAGGATGGTGCATATAAAAGATCCCTTGCTACTAACAGAACAATATAGCGGGTTTCCTCTCTAAGAATATATTTCAAAATTACCAAATGTTTGGCATGCAATAGCGGATGATTAATATATCAATGTGATCTAGTGGTGTCGTTAAACAAAACAAATGTTGTTGTTGACATTTTGACGTCACAGCCACTAACTTCAGTTTACCTTAGTGCAAGGAAAACCAATAAACTGTAGAATAAGTACTATCAATTATTAGAATAAAAGTAGAATAAGTACTATTAATTATGTGTAAATAAAATGTTTTTTTTTTTTACAAATTATCATCAAAGTGTATAGGTTAAATCTTATGTTACAATACAGGCATGAAGACAACTGATGAAACAGCCAAAAGAAAGTATGCATGTTTCTACATCTAGTCTCTGTGTACTGCGTTATCGATTAATCCGATAACAATGCAGCTAAGGCTGTTCTAGCATTTTGTCTTCACCCCTGCATTCAAAATGAGATTAAACTACATAATTTGATGGTAATTTATTAAGAAACATTTCTATTTACATAGAAATTATAGAGATATATGTCAATACATCAGTCCCCTTTTCACGTAAACGAACTATAAGTATATATTTTGTTTGTGCAGCCATATCTTTGTTTATGGTCAATTTATTAAATTAAAGCAATATATTCATCAAGTGTGTGTGTGTGTGTGTGTGTCTGTGTGTGTGTGTGTGTGTGTGTCCTATAACTTACCAATTATATCCATGTCATAAACCCATGTGATAATTAACCGGTTAATAGCCTAATGGTATGCAAATTTGCAATGTCTCTAGGTAATGTGTTGCTGTCGATGGGTCATTTGCTTACAAGCCAACACGACCTGTGTACCTGAGCGTAACGTTTTCAAAGATTTAGTTAAAATGCGTGACGTCAAACTAATCTGTGCTAATCGTGATGGCGTCATAGTACCGATGGCGGCGACTTTAGTACTATGATTTACTAAAAATTGAATGCTATTTTAGAAGTGCTATAGGATAAATAGAATTCGCTACTCATGTTTTTAATATGTAAAATATCAACCTCGCCTAGTTAATCAGTATTTGTCTCGACAAATACCGATTAACATAAGGCTTGGTTGATGTATGTATGTGTGTATGTATGTATGTATGTATGTATGTATGTATGTATATATATATATATATATATATATATATATATATATATATATATATTGTGACGGTACATGCTCTTAATTTGTTTTCGCCTGTGGCGATTTTAATTGTGTTAGAGGGCCGTGTGCAATTCATTGCACGTAGCCCAGGTGGGCAACTTGTTACGTAATACTTCGCGCGATCGGGCATTCCAATATGCACTTAGTCCAGCTGTGGAGGCCATGTGGCGAGTAGTTACGTAATACCTCTGCGAGTGCGGTTTCGACGACCGTGATTTTGGCGACCAAGGCGTCAGTAAGTCTGACGATCAGAGAAATTATACCGACTCTGGGAGAGGTGGAATATCAGATGATAGGGGGAGGTACCGCCTTGTACCCCCAGGCAATATTCTGATTTATAATAAATAGCTAGTTTTTTTAGATATCGAGGAGAACCAAAAAGGAAGGTATCCCGGGGGAACGTGTCCGTTTGGACTGGTAAATATTTTATTTCTGCTTTGTATAACCTTGATGTGATTGATGTGACTTTAAATATTTTAATACTGTATTATACCAATATTCTTTAGACAGTGTCTTTGGTCATCTGACGAAGTAAATCGTAGACTTTTTGTTCTAACATTATACGAGTATTTGGTAATATAAAGCTTAGCCAGTCATCCTAGAAGACCTAGGTAAACTGTAGGTTATTGTCTTTATTGTGATAGGTACCAGTATTAATTCTGTGTTACAAGGTTACTGAAGGAGTAGTTAGGGTTAATTAAAAATTAACCCGTTAGGAATAGAGCTGTAATTCCTTTATTAATTAAGTTCCCCAAGAAGCGTTTCTAAATTATCACACGTTACTGAACGAGTAGTAAAGGTTAATTAAAAATTAACCAGTTAGGAATGGTGTTGTAATTCCTTTATTAATTAACTTCTCCTGGAAGCGTTTCTCAATTATCACACGTGTGGGTGTTGTGTCACGGTGAAGTGATTCGTATATTGTGTAACTAGACACCTAGAGATTAACTAATTAAGTGATCAGTTCTGGGTTGTTATTATTGTTGTTATTAATTAACTACTACGGCTATACATTTGTCAGCATAGTTAATACAGATTCCAAAGTGTATTGAGTTTTGTTGTGTTTCTAGTGAGCTTAACGTGCTATATTACATATACTTTATATAAGATCGTATCTCTGATCATACCTAGACGAGCCATACTAGGGTTTAACAGCCTGTTACAGAGAGATCTAATAGATATACAGTTAGGAGAGATATTTTGATAATCGTGTTTTATTCAGTTACGGGAATTATAGAATCCCCGTGACAGGAGTAGAAAATTGGGGGCTCGTCCGGGATCTGAAACGGGACATGCATATTTAAAAAAGTATTGTTTGTAAATGGGGGCTTTATAAATTAATTTTTACAAATTTACCAGAAGTAGCACGTTGTTCACTAGAAAATTAATTAATATTAAGTGCGTCATATCTAAACATGGATAAGAATTTGCTGGATAGGCCTACGCTCAGTGTAGTGGAGATTAAGCGAGCACGTAAGGCCGAGTTAGTTGAAATCGCGGGTGAGCGAGAAATTGATTTAACATCAGCTAAAACCTTAGGTGATATAAAGACAATTATTATCCAGGAAGTTTTTGGTGATAGGCCTGTTATGGAAGACAGTGAGATTGTTCCAGAGATAGAGATAAATGAGTTAAGTGTGGAACAACAATTAGCTTTTAAAAAACTTGAGTACGAAAGAGAAGAACGTGCATTAGATAGAGAGAGGGAGAGAGAAAGAGAAGATAGAGATAGAGAAAAAGAAGATAGGGATAGAGAGAGAGAGAGAGAGAGAGAGAGAGAGAGAGAGAGAGAGAGAGAGAGAGAGAGAGAGAGAGAGAGAGAGAGAGAGAGAGAGAGAGAGAGAGAGAGAGAGAGAGAGAGAGAGAGAGAGAAAGAGAAGAGAGAGAGAGAGAAAGAGAAGAGAGAGTTAGAGAAGATAGACATAGAGATAGAGAATTCCAGTTAGAAAAATTAAAAGTGGAACATGAGTTAAAGTTGAATACTGAAGAAGTTAGACGAGAAGCCGGAAATGGGTTTAACATGTCGGAGGCTTATAGATCAGTGCCGGTATTTGATGACCAGGAGGTAGATATGTTTTTCCAACTTTTTGAACGGGCCGCTAAGCAGCTAAATTGGCCGCAGTCTGAGTGGACATTGTTAGCCGTGTCTAAGTTTAAGGGGAAGGCTAGTGTAGCTTATAATTCAATGAGTGATGAGCGAGCAAGTCAGTACGACCTAGTTAAGGCGGCAGTGTTGAGGGCGTATGAATTACGTCCTGAGGATTATCGTTTACGGTATAGCGAGTTGAGAAAAACGCAGGGTCAGTCTTATAGTGAGTTTGTGGCTAAGAAGGCAGGGATGTTTGATAAATGGGTGATTTCTCCTCAGGTAGAGTCATATACCGAGTTACGGGAGTTGTTGATCTTACAGGACATTAAAAATGGATTACCAGTTAGCTTACGTATTCATTTAGAGGATCGTGATGTCAAAAAGATAGAGGAGGCAGGCATAGTGGCAGATGATTATGTGTTAATACACAAAGCTCAGGCAGTACCGGGTAGCTCTTTACAACAGGGTGATAAGAAGAAATTTCAGCCAGGTTTTTCCCGGGAAAGTAACTATCGGGGAGAGTCATCTAGTTGGTCAGCTAGTCAGGCAAGGAATGCACTTGGTGGGCAAAGTAAGGATAGACCTGCATTATCAGCCAATGCACGAACTTTTCGTCCACATTGCAGTTACTGTAAAAAGTATAACCATCTTATCGGGGACTGTTTTAAAAGGAAACGCGATAATGCGCACGTGGTCGGTTTAGTGAGGTCAGCTCCGTTAGCGAGAGAGTTAATGGTTAGTCCCATGGCAGAGAAAGTAAACCCGTATGTGTCCACTGGTATGGTTTGTGATGTGAAAGAAGAATTGAGTCCTAAGGCAATATCAATCTATAGAGATACCGGGTGTAGTCAGAGTGTGATAACGCAAAAGTGTTTAGCTGGTATTGAAAATTCAGACATAGGACGTAGTTTGGCTTTAACCTCGGTTACTGGAGAAAAAATGGTTGTCCGGTTACATAAGGTTTTCTTGTGTTCGAAGTTTGTGACGGGACCAGTCGTTATGGGTGTTGTGAAGGACTTGCCTGTTGAAAACATAGGAGTTTTTTTGGGTAATGATTTGACTAGTCAGTGTTGTCAGCCGACATGTGACCAATTGTTAATTAAAGACAGCCCTTTACCAGTAGAAGAGAGTGAGGTTGATGAGACTAGATATCCTGCGTGTGTAAAGACTAGGGCTATGGCCAGTAGGTTATCACGGGATCTAGAGGATATTTGTGATTTGTCTGATACGTGTGTGAGCCATGAAATTGGAGTGGATGAGGTTATCAGTAAAATGGTAGATAAGTCAACTGAGGAATTAAATGTGGTGGAACATGTTGATCTCCCGCAGAGGGGAATTGAACCAGTTGTGTTTGATAGAGGGGATTTACCTTGTAATACACAAGAGTTAGTACTAGAGCAGGGGGCTGATCCAAAATTGTTGGCAGCTCGCACTACATTGTTAACAGAGGGTGAGAAGGAGGATCAGATGTCAGGTTATGATATGGACAAGAAAGTATTAATGAATAAGAGAGTTGGAGATAGGAGGTTACCGGCGACCGAACTGGCCAGGAAGCAACTGAGCCATGCTCAGAGCAAACTAAAATCAGTGTTTGATAGGAAGGCTAGGAAGCAACTGAGCCATGCTCAGAGCAAAATAAAATCAGTGTTTGATAGGAAGACTAGGAGTCGGGAATTTAAACCAGGGGATAAGGTGCTGCTGTACCTTCCCATTAAACGGGGTTCTGTGCAGAACAGGTATTTCGGGCCCTATGTTGTGCTCAAACGGGTTAATGAGACAGGGTATGTGATAAACACTCCTGATAGGGTTAGGAAAAGTAGTTATTGTCACATCAATTTGCTAAAAGGTTATTTTGACAGACTGCCGATAGTTCCAGAGAGACCGGTCCAAATTGAGAGTCACTCAATTTTCTGTGATGACGTCAAGACTGCAGAGGTCAAGTTGGCCAACGGCCAGATTCTAGCAGACTTGAACCCCCAGCGAGCAAGGTTGACTACGTTGAAACAAGACAATGTTTCCATTTGTCAGGAACTTCCAACGGTTACCAACACCTTAAGCCAAGATGTGCGCTTGGAACCCAACGCTACACCGATTCGACAGCATGCCTATCGGAGAAAACCTGGAAAACGTGCGACGCTGAAAAAGAAGGAAACGAAGTTCCATTGGTCAGGTGAATGCGAGAAGTCATTCAACCGTCTCAAGCAGAGGCGCTACTCGTCTCCCGTGATGGCAGCACCAGACTACCGAATGCCGTTCAAGCTACCTGTGGGTGCCAGTGACGTGGGTGCTGGAGCTGCGCTGTTCCAAGAAGACGAAGACGGACGGGACCATCCTAATGAAAGCCTCCAACCAGAGAGTTTTGAGATGGAGTCTTCTCCTGCAAGAATACCCAATTACCATCGAACATACAAAGGGCACATCCAATGTAATCGCTGATGCCCTGTCCCGAAGTTGAACGTTATGATAATGTGTTGACATTCTTGATTTCTGTTTTGTTTATATATATTTTATTTGTATACCAGGGACTCAGAGACTCAGTGTGATTACTGGTAGTCACCTTATTATTACATGTGTTATAAATGTCCGTATGCGTCGGTTAACGCACATTTTTTTTAAATGTAGTATATTTCCCTATTCCTAGAGTAGAGGAAATATCCTTTTTGAGGTGGGGGTGTGTGACGGTACATGCTCTTAATTTGTTTTCGCCTGTGGCGATTTTAATTGTGTTAGAGGGCCGTGTGCAGTTCATTGCACGTAGCCCAGGTGGGCAACTTGTTACGTAATACTTCGCGCGATCGGGCATTCCAATATGCACTTAGTCCAGCTGTGGAGGCCATGTGGCGAGTAGTTACGTAATATCAGATGGAATATCAGATGATAGGGGGAGGTACCGCCTTGTACCCCCAGGCAATATTCTGTTTTATAATAAATAGCTAGTTTTTAGAGATATCGAGGAGAACCAAAAAGGAAGGTATCCCGGGGGAACGTGTCCGTTTGGACTGGTAAATATTTTATTTCTGCTCTGTGTATAACCTTGATGTGATTGATGTGACTTTAAATATTTTAATACTGTATTATACCAATATTCTTTAGACAGTGTCTTCGGTCATCTGACGAAGTAAATCGTAGACTTTTTGTTCTAACATTATACGAGTATTTGGTAATATAAAGCTTAGCCAGTCATCCTAGAAGACCTAGGTAAACTGTAGGTTATTGTCTTTATTGTGATAGGTACCAGTATTAATTCTGTGTTACAAGGTTACTGAACGAGTAGAAAGGGTTAATTAAAAATTAACCAGTTAGGAATGGTGTTGTAATTCCTTTATTAATTAACTTCTCCTGGAAGCGTTTCTCAATTATCACACGTGTGGGTGTTGTGTCACGGTGAAGTGATTCGTATATTGTGTAACCAGACACCTAGAGATTAACTAATTAAGTGATCAGTTCTGGGTTGTTATTATTGTTGTTATTAATTAACTACTACGGCTGTACATTTGTCAGCGTAGGTTAATACAGATTCCAAAGTGTATTGTGTTTTGTGGTGTTTCTAGTGAGCTTAACGTGCTATATTACATATACTTTATATAAGATCGTATCTCTGATCATACCTAGATGAGCCATACTAGGGTTTAACAGCCTGTTACAGAGAGATCTAATAGATATACAGTTAGGAGAGATATTTTGATAATCGTGTTTTATTCAGTTACGGGAATTATAGAATCCCCGTGACATATATATATATATATATATATATATATGTATGTATATATATATATATATACATATATATATATATATATATATATATATATATATATATATATATATATATATATATATATATATATATATATATATATATATATATATATATATATATATATATATATATATATATATATATATATATATATATATGTATATATATGTATATGTATATGTATATATATATATATATGTATATGTATATATATATATATGTATATATATATATGTATATATATATATATATATATATATATATATATATATATATATATATATATATATATATATATGTATATGTATATATATATATATATATATATATATATATATATATATATATATATATATATATATATATATATATATATATATATATATGTATATGTCACGGGGATTCTATAATACCCGTAACTGAATAAAACACGATTGTCGAAATATCTCTCCTAACTGTATATGTATTAGATCTCTCTGTAACAGGCAGTTCAAAACCGCTTTGGCTCGTCTAGGTATGATCAGAGATACGATCTTATATAAAGTATATATTATTATAGCACGTTTAGTTCACTAGAAAACAACAAAAACACAATACACTTTGGAATCTGTATTAATCTACGCTGACAAATGTACTGCCGCAGTAGTTAATTAATAACAACAATAATAACAACCCAGAACTGATCACTTAATTAGTTAATCTCTAGTCGTCTAGTTTACACAATATGCTAATCACTGCACCGTGACACAACACCCACACGTGAGATAATTGAGAAACGCTTCTAGGGAAACTTAATTAATAAAGGAATTACAGCTCTATTCCTAACTGGTTAATTTTTAATTAACCCTAACTACTCATTCAGTAACCTTGCAACACAGAATTAATACTGGTACCTATCACAATAAAGACAATAACCTACAGTTTACCTAGGTCTTCTAGGATGACTGGCTAAGCTTTATATTACCAAATACTCGTATAATGTTAGAACAAAAAGTCTACGATTTACTTCGTCAGATGACCGAAACCACTGTCTAAAGAATATTGGTATAATACAGTATTAAAATATTTAAAAGTCACATCAATCACATTAAGGTTATACAACAGAGCAGAAATAAAATATTTACCAAAGTCCAACCGGACTAACGTTCCCCCGGGATACCTTCCTATCGTTCTGTCCTTTTTGCTTCTCCCAGATATCTCTAAAGCCTAGCTATTTATTATAAAATCAGAAAATCGCCTGGGGGTACAAGGCGGTACCTCACGTATCATCTGAATTTCCACAGCGACCAAGACGGCATATCTGTCTCTTAGATCGCCAGACAGGCTGTCGCCAACCGCGAGCAATCCCCTGGCCATAAACAGCACTACCGGAGATATTACGTAACTACTATCCACATGGCCTCCACACCTGCTCTGGGTGTGTATTAGGCGTACCTATCGAGGACCGTCGCGCAGAAGTATTACGTAACAAGTTGCCCACCTGGATAAGTGCAATTTGGAACTGCACACGGCCTTCTAAAACAATTAATATCGCCACAGGCGAAAACAAAAATTAAGAGCATGTACCGTCACACACCCCCACCTCAAAAAGGATATTTCCTCTACTCTAGGAATAGGGAAATATACTACATTAAAACAAAAGTGCGTTAATCGACGCATACGGGCATTTATAACACAAGTAATAATAAGGTGACTACCAGTAATCACACTGAGTCTCTGAGTCCCTGGTATACAAAATAAACAAAATATAAACAAAACAGAAATCAAGAATGTCAACACATTATCATAACGTCAAACTTCGGGACAGGGCATCAGCGATTACACTGGATGTGCCCTTGATATGTTCAATGGTAATTGGGTATTCTTGCAGAAGAAGACTCCACCTCAAAACTCTCTGTGAATGAAAGTCAGCGGATTATGATCAGTAAAGACCACCACTTGGTGCACTGCCGATTTCGCGTAGATCTGAAAATGCTTCAGAGCTTGTACCATGGCCAAAGCTTCCTTCTCTATAGTGGAATAGTTCACCTGGTGTTTGTCAAACTTTTTCGAGAAGAAACTTACAGGATGGTCCAGTCCATTTTCGTCTTCCTGGAACAGCACAGCTCCAGCTCCCACGTCACTGGCATCCACAGCTAGCTTGAAAGGCATTCGGTAGTCTGGTGCTGCTATCACGGGAGACGAGTAGCGCATCTGCTTGAAACGGTTGAATGACTTCTCGCATTCATCGGACCACTGGAACTTCTTTTCCTTCTTTTTCCGTGTCGCACGTTTTCCAGGTTTTCTCCGATAGGCATGCTGTCAAATCGGTGTAGCGTTGGGTTCCAAGCGCACATCTTGGCTTAAGGTATTGGTAATCGTTGGAAGGTTCTGACAAATGGAAACATTGTCTTGTTTCGACGTAGTCAACTTTGCTCGCTGGGGGCTCAAGTCTGCTAGAATCTGGCTGTTGGCCAACTTTCTCTCTGCAGTCTTGACGTCATCACAGGAAATTGAGTGACTCTCAATTTGGACCGGTAACTCTGGAACTATCGGCAGTCTGTCAAAATAACCTTTTAGCAAATTGATGTAACAATACCTACTTTTCCTAACCCTATCAGGAGTGTTTATTACATACCCTGTCTCATTAACCCGTTTGTGCACAACATAGGGCCCGAAATACCTGTTCTGCAATGAACCCCGTTTAATGGGAAGGTACAGCAGCATTTATCACCTGGTTTAAATTCCTGACTCCTAGCCTTCCTATCAAACACTGATTTTATTTTGCTCTGAGCTTGGCTCAGTTGCTTCCTATCCTTTCTATCTCTAACTCTCTTATTCACTAATACTCCCTTGTCCACAGTTAACAAGGTAGTGCGAGCTGCCAACAAATTTGGATCAGCCCCCTGCTCTAGTACTAACTCTTGTCTATTACAAGGTAAATCCCCTCTATCAAACACAACTGGTTCAATTCCCCTCTGTGGGAGATCAACAGGTTCCACCACATTTAATTCCTCAGTTGACTTATCTACCATTTTACTGATAACCTCACCCACTCCAATTTCATGGCTCACACATGTATCAGACAAATCACAAATATCCTCTAGATCTCGTTTTACCCTTCTGGCCATAGCCCTAGTCTTTACACACGCAGGATATTTAATCTCATCAACCTCACACTCTTCTATTGGTAACAGTTGGTCACATTTCGGCTGACAACACTGACTAGTCAAATCATTTCCCAACAAAACTCCTATGTTTTCCACAGGCAAGTCCTTCACAACACCCATAATGACTGGTCCCGTCACAAACTTCGAACACAAGAAAACCTTATGTAACCTGACAACCAAATTTTCTCCAGTAACCGAGGTTAAAGCCAAACTACGTCCTGAATCTGAATTTTCAATACCAGCTAAACACTCTTGCGTGATCAAACTCTGACTACACTCGGCATCTCTATAGATTGATATAGCCTTAGGACTCAATTCTTGTTTCACATCACAAACCATACCAGTGGACACATACGGATTTACTTTCTCTGTCATGTGACTAACCATTAACTCTCTCGCTAACGGAGCTGACCTCACTAAACCGACCACGTGCGCATTATCGCGTTTCCTTTTAAAACAGTACCCGACAAGATGGTTATCCTTTTTACAGTAACTGCAATGTGGACGAAAAGTTCGTGCATTTGGCTGATAATGCAGGTTTATGCTTACTTTGCCCACCAGGTGCATTCCTTGCCTGACTAGCTGACCAACTAGATGACTCTCCCCGATAGTTACTTTCCCGGGAAAACCCTGGCTGAAATGTCTTCTTATCACCCTGTTGTATAGAGCTACCCTGTACTGCCTGAGCTTTGTGTATTAACACGTAATCATCTGCCACTATGCCTGCCTCCTCTATCTTTTTGACATCACGATCCTCTAAATGAATATGTAAGCTAACTGGTAATCCATTTTTAATGTCCTGTAAGATCAACAACTCCCGTAACTCGGTATATGACTCTACCTGATGAGACACCACCCATTTATCAAACATCCCTGCCTTCTTAGCCACAAACTAACTATAAGACTGACCCTGCGTTTTTCTCAACTCGCTATACCGTAAACGATAATCCTCAGGTCGTAATTCATACGCCCTCAACACTGCCGCCTTAACTAGGTCGTACTGACTTGCTCGCTCATCACTCATTGAATTATAAGCTACACTAGCCTTCCCCTTAAAATTAGACACGGCTAACAATGTCCACTTAGACTGCGGCCAATTTAGCTGCTTAGCGGCCCGTTCAAAAAGTTGGAAGAACATTTCTACCTCCTGGTCATCAAATACAGGCACTGATCTATAAGCCTCCGACATGTTAAAAGCATTTCCGGCTTCCCGTCTAACTTCTTCAGTATTCAACTTTAACTCATGTTCCACTTTTAATTTTGCTAACTGGAATTCTCTATCCCTATCTCTCTCTTCTCTCTCTCTCTCTCTCTCTCTCTCTCTCTCTCTCTCTCTCTCTCTCTCTCTCTCTCTCTCTCTCTCTCTCTCTCTTCTCTATCCCTTCCTTCTCTTTCTCTCTCTCTCTCTATCTTCTTTTTTTCTCTCTCTCTCTCTATCCCTCTCTCTATCTCTCTCTTCTCTCTCTCTATCTAATGCACGTTCTTCTCTTTCGTACTCAAGCTTTCTAAAAGCTAATTGTTGTTCCACACTTAACTCGTTTATCTCTGGGACAATCTCACTGTCTTCCATAACAGGACTATCACCAAAAATTTCCTGGATAATAATTGATCTTATATCTCCTAAGGTTTTAGCTGATGTTAAATCAATTTCTCGCTCACCCGCGATTTCAACTAACTCGGCCTTACGTGCTCGCTTAATCTCCACTACACTGAGCGTAGGCCTATCCAGCAAATTCTTATCCATGTTTAGATATGACGCACTTAATATTAATTAATTTTCTAGTGAACAACGTTGCTACTTCTGATTAATTTGTAAATTTGTAAAATTTATTTATAAAGCCCCCATTTACAAACAATACTTTTTTTAAATATGCGTGTCCCGTTTCAGATCCGGGACGAGCGCCCCAATTTTCTACTCCTGTCACGGGGATTCTATAATACCCGTAACTGAATAAAACACGATTGTCGAAATATCTCTCCTAACTGTATATGTATTAGATCTCTCTGTAACGGGCAGTTCAAAACCGCTTTGGCTCGTCTAGGTATGATCAGAGATACGATCTTATATAAAGTATATATTATTATAGCACGTTTAGTTCACTAGAAAACACAACAAAAACACAATACACTTTGGAATCTGTATTAATCTACGCTGACAAATGTACTGCCGCAGTAGTTAATTAATAACAACAATAATAACAACCCAGAACTGATCACTTAATTAGTTAATCTCTAGGTGTCTAGTTTACAAAATATGCTAATCACTGCACCGTGACACAACACCCACACGTGAGATAATTGAGAAACGCTTCTAGGGAAACTTAATTAATAAAGGAATTACAGCTCTATTCCTAACTGGTTAATTTTTAATTAACCCTAACTACTCATTCAGTAACCTTGCAACACAGAATTAATACTGGTACCTATCACAATAAAGACAATAACCTACAGTTTACCTAGGTCTTCTAGGATGACTGGCTAAGCTTTATATTACCAAATACTCGTATAATGTTAGAACAAAAAGTCTACGATTTACTTCGTCAGATGACCGAAGACACTGTCTAAAGAATATTGGTATAATACAGTATTAAAATATTTAAAAGTCACATCAATCACATCAAGGTTATACAACAGAGCAGAAATAAAATATTTACCAAAGTCCAACCGGACTAACGTTCCCCCGGGATACCTTCCTATCGTTCTGTCCTTTTTGCTTCTCCCAGATATCTCTAAAGCCTAGCTATTTATTATAAAATCAGAAAATCGCCTGGGGGTACAAGGCGGTACCTCACGTATCATCTGAATTTTCACAGCGACCAAGACGGCATATCTGTCTCTTAGATCGCCAGACAGGCTGTCGCCAACTGCGAGCAATCCCCTGGCCATAAACAGCACTACCGGAGATATTACGTAACTACTAGCCAGATGGCCTCCACACCTGCTCTCGGTGTGTGTATTAGGCGTACCGATCGAGGACCGTCGCGCAGAGGTATTACGTAAGAAGTTGCAATTTGGAACTGCACACGGCCTTCTAAAACAATTAATATCGCCACAGGCGAAAACTAAAATTAAGAGCATGTACCGTCACAGTATATATATCTAATTAAATTTTCTTTGCGTCTATACACTTTACGGCAATCTGATTGGTCTAGAGGTGCTTACTTTTTTCGTTCATATTTTGATGAACTGAACAAAATTAAGCCACGCCTACCCCCCCCCCCCCCCCCCCCCCCGACTCGTACTACTTTTGTGCAACAAGCCGGATTATTCAGGCAACCATATTTAGATATTTTGAAGAAAACACACGTGAAAGCTACAAAAGCTATAGCAAAGACATACGATAAATTAATGGCAAATGCTATAGCAGAGTAGACATGTAAATCTATACGCATTGATTTAAAACAAAACAAAAAACCCTTCGCTAATCATGAAATGAGACTCCGTCGATGGCCAAAGCAATCTGGTAGGAAACTTCACGCCTGTAACTTACTTGTAAGCGATGTTCTACAGCTGTTGCATATAAATTTAATTATAAGATTTGACAGCAATTATTTTTTGGTTCATGCAAGTATGAACCGAAAAGACGATGTGCACACTTTTGTATGACCCACTACGCAGGATCATACAGTGTGCACATCGTTTTTTCGATTGATACTTGCATGAACCAAAAATTAATTGCGGTCAATTCTTAAATATATATATATATATATAATATACTTAGCCAAAAACGTTCAGCAATTAGGTAAATGTGCTTAAATAAAAGAAAACTCATGACAAAATATTCCCAAATAATCACCAACAAATGATGCCTCAATTAAATCCAGTGTCGGATTTTATATTAAAACAATACAACAGTAAAACAATACTGCTTTCAGTATAAAACTAAAATTAATATTTGTGAGACTTTAGCAGTTTATCAATATATATATGTTCGATTTTTATTCATTTGTAATCCATGAATCCCACAAATATTTGGCTGAATTATTATTAATACATTTCCACATAATGCTAAGTTAGTTTCATATAAGTCCATAATCTTAACTCTCCTCCCCCTCACCTCCATGATCACTTTCCACAAAGTCATGCTACCTAAATAAAGTAAAAGAAAAAACCAATCGTTACAGTTTAAACATATTTTAATTGTCTCTTCACCAGAAGACAGTGATGTTAAAGCCACAGTGACAGTGTTGGTCTATGCAATGGATCTGATGAGTGTCGCACGAACAGTCTCTGGCAAAACTCAGACATTCGTGACGAAATGCACACACAGCCCCTGAAATACCAACGACATATGTCATGGAGACCATGCATTTGTTACTGGTTGTATATGTGCGTATTGGTTCCCGATTAGAAGAACATGTCAACATTAGGGTCAATATAGATGTGTCACCTTTTCCCAATATCACCAAATATCATGTTTATTCATAACATAGTTACAGTTAGTCATGTTATTTGTTTTTTAATATTACAGATGTTCTTTGTTATTTGTTTTCTAATATTACAGATGTTCTTTTTTATGTTTATGTTTTTTTTAATACCAAAGAAAAAAAAAGAAAAGGGAAAACACAATGATGGTCAACTGTGTCATGATGATGGCAGTCGAAGAGAGATGGGGCAGGGGAGGGTGTTTGGGGTGGAATGTAGATCGTTATGTACTAGCAGCCTAATTTTAGAGACAGTGTAGTCTTAGCGTCACGACATGTTACTTAGAGGAAGGGTACACAAATGGCCAGATGTTATGTTCCTTGATAATTGATGTATGGCTCCTAGCATAAAACAGCAAAAGTGTAACCTTGATCTTTGATGCAGAGGCGAAAAGCGAACGCTTCTTACATATGTGAAGTTTCATAAAAATCGGATGAGAAATTACGTCGTTAGAGTGGTGTCGTCGTCGCTATATCTCCTACATCATCAGAGACATTCCTACACATAAACTAAATAGATGGCTTTATGGAGCTCTATGCGCCGAAGGATATAAAATAATAACAAAGAAAATAGTTTTAACAGTCTAGGATATTATCGTACACTATTTTGATACATATGCACTTACACTATGAAAGAAAGAAATGTTTTATTTAACGACGCACTCAACACATTTTATTTACGGTTATATGGCGTCAGACATATGGTTAAGGACCACACAGATTTTGAGAGCAAACCCGCTGTCGCCACTACATGGGCTACTCTTTCCGATTAGCAGCAGTCGCGCTTCCCACAGGCAGGATAGCACAAACCATGGCCTTTGTTGAACCAGTTATGGATCACTGGTCGGTGCAAGTGGTTTACACCTACCCATTGAGCCTTGCAGAGCACTCACTCAGGGTTTGGAGTCGGTATCTGGATTAAAAATCCCATGCCTCGACTGGGATCCGAACACAGTACCTACCAGCCTGTAGACCGATGGCCTAACCACGACGTCACCGAGGCCGGTTTACACTGTGAAAACCAATGTACAATCTTCAGAGATGTGGAAACCCACCGGCTTACGTTTAAATAGGCCCCCACATATTAACGTTTTTCTATCGTCGACTTTTTTAAAATTGGATCTTAATGTAGATATGAACTACAAAGCATACCAGAATTTGGACACTTGACCACTGACCGGCAAGAGCACACCCCACTTTCGCAAACCGGAAACAGGTGGTCTACACACGAAGTGATGACGCAGTCGTGATATTCTACACAGGTTTCAGAGAAGACGTAATCTACAAAATAAAATAAAATCACATCACAAAAAGCACACGGATCTCTGCACTTTTCGTTTTGTCATTCTTTATCTCTCACTCTGAACAAACGTTTAAAGGTTAGACTGCTAACATGTGCATCCCGGTTGCAGTACGTGTGAGCGGTATTTCGTATCGTCGAATTTAAAGGTACAGTCTCAAAGTTGCATAGTAGCGGCTTCTCACCAAAACTATTTACTAATTCATGCTTATAACATTATACCTTGAACTATATGCCCATAAAATTAAATTGCAATCTAGTTTACTTGCATAATTTATTTCAAAAGGGTGTGCCAGCGGATGTTGCCGACAAGTGTGCTATCTGTATGCATCCCATTTGTCTATGACAGCCCCATCTAGCTGCCGACAGGTAACGTGCCAGGTTTTGTGGGTTCGCAGATTTTTTTTAATGAGATTTGTTACAACGTGATAAGACAGAAATCTAATGATCCTGAACGCGGCTATGTTTAGACGGCATGTACAATTTCGAGTAATGTTTAGTTATTTATATCACATATAAAAACAAAACAAAAAAATCATACGGTATTGTAGGAGTCATTTCTAGAGTAACACAGAACCAGAACTCGGGCTATAGGGATAATAATTCTTATTCAGTGCGAAGACAACGAATGTAGAAAATGACACCGAAAATTCCCCTGTGGATTTTACAAATGCGTAGTCTGTCAGTGGCGTAAAAGGAATGCATGCAAACGTGCAGTTAGTGGTGAAGTCATGAAAGGTGTTATAAGCCAATATAAAGACCATAATAAGACAATAGTTGAACATATCACACTGTTGTTTATTTTACTGTATAGAATAATAGCTTTGGAAATCTGAACTCAGTCCATATGACTGAAACTGAAATACAATAGGTACATAAATACAAGAACAGCTTACTTAATTTACTTAAAACATATGTTGTCGTTTAGCTATTATGCATCCTTTTGTACAAACATTAGTTTCTTAAAATAAATTATTTGCACTTAAAACGTATTGATAAATGCTAACACCGCATGTACTACATACTTCCCCCATCATTTACCAAAAATATAGTTATGCAATGCATCACGAACTGTGCAGTCATTCGTTAAAATATCATCTGAGATAAGCGATATCACAACGTTGGATCTCACAATCCAATCCGGCTGTGCAGTAGCCGACACCACGCACTCATCACGACACATCCATGTATGCCTCGTTCGCACGTGACACGATCTTCTTGGAGTTGGTGATGCGCTTGGTGGATCTACTGGTTCATCAACATCATCTGTAGCCTCTTCTGGAAGAGTATCCAAAACCTCAGAAGTGTTGGCGCTTCTGGAGATGATAAATCCTCAACTTCAGCGATCTGCTCTACCTCATGAGCAGCATCCACTGAATCGTCCTCACTTTGTTCACTTAATGGAAATCAGCGTCTACCGATCTCAACATCAAGCGACCATTCAACTATGTCTGTTACCATGGAAGAAACAGGGACCAGCAGAAGCTCCTCTTCACTAATGTCACTGTCCTCCGACTCCAATACTAGCCGAAACTCCTCTTCGATATTCTCACCGGCACGCTTCGACTCTATGTCTCAAAACCTTGTGCGACTAGCTAGTGTTGTAACCTGAAATATCTGCCCTTGTCTGTACTTGGTCTAGGATCGATCCCCGTCAGTGGGCTCATTGAGTTATTTCTCGTTCCAGCCAGTGCACAACAACTGATATATCAAAGACCGTGGTATGTACTATCTTGTCTGTGGGATGGTCTATATAAAAGATCTCTGGCTACTAATGAAAAAATGTAGCACGTTTCCATTCTTAGATTATATGTTAAACTTACCACATGTTTGACATCCAATAGCCGATGATTAATAAATTATTGTGCTCTAGTCGAACAAAACAAACTTTAACTTTTGGTCCGTAGTTTACAGTAAAGTTATATTTGGCCAACGAACTGTGGCATTAAGTCGAGCACCTGTCAAAACAAAAGTAAGTGGATTATTGTCGGTCATGACTACAAAGTGCTGCCGATACAGAAATAATCAATTTTTTTCTTTCTGAGAAAGCCTTTTTCAAACACAACTCTTGCTTATGAGCTAAATAAGTTTTTCTCAGAACGACTCAAACATCGACTTGCATAATCAACCACCCGCAGTCTGCCATCCTGTTCCTGATACAACACTACCCCAAGTCCTTGCTAGCTGGCATCTGAGTGAAGTTACCGGCCTCCGTGGCGTCGTGGCAGGCCATCGGTCTACAGGCTGGTAGGTACTGGGTTCGGAACCCAGTCGAGGCATGGGATTTTTAATCCAGATACCGACTCCAAACCCTGAGTGAGTGCTCCGCAAGGCTCAATGGGTAGGTGTAAACCACTTGCACCGACCAGTGATCCATAACTGGTTCAACAAAGGCCATGGTTTGTGCTATCCTGCCTGTGGGAAGCGCAAATAAAAGATCCCTTGCTGCCAATCGGAAGAGTAGCCCATGTAATGGCGACAGCGGGTTTCCTCTCAAAATCTGTGTGGTCCTTAACCATATGTCTGACGCCATATAACCGTAAATAAAATGTGTTGAGTGCGTCGTTAAATAAAACATTTCTTTCTTTCTGAGTGAAGTTCAAATGGTTTGGGCAAAATCAACGAGCGTGCTGACCAGAGACCAGCATCATATATATTTTCTTTAGCCGTATTGCAGATGTTATGTGAAGATTGTTTTTGATCATAAAATTCCATTTTCAACCAAATGAAAATAAACTATAGAAAAACTTTCAATGCAATGGAAGTTAAACATTAAAAAATAAAAGTAAACTTTAAACCATTTGTTAAGAATACACCGAAGAATATGTCTAGTATAAAATAATTCAGTAAATATGAAACAAACCGATCTATTCATTTTGACATAGTTTGGTTAACAAAATATCGAAATATTTCGGCTAGAACGGACAAGCAGATCCGTTAGATATTTGTGCTAATCTTTTGCATGATGAACATTATGTACAGATGGTTAAAGCGGCAGTATCCGGAATATTGTATTATTTAAGCATATAGAACAGAAAATCCAATTACGTTTGGTGCATATATGACGCCGCACTCCGCATTGGTTTCACTACGCTGGCTTATCCAGGTCAAAAACAAAGCCAGTATTTTGAAAGTGGGACACTTTTGACGGGCTCCTACCGATATCGGTTTTCATTGGCTTATCACAAGCGTGGAATTCCCCACTAAAAGATCACTTGAGATTTCGCAATTTTAGAACAAATTTAACTGTCTTGATTGAGGGGTCGTCTCATATCTCCAAAACATATTTATATCCATAGAGGTATGGTACAACGCCTTTCCAGGGGTCGGTGGGTGGTGGATTTGCCTTGAAATTTTGACAGTGGCCAGCTGTTGGCATACGCGTTACACGTAAGGGGGTGTTACTAATTACGTAACGCTCTAGGGGTAGAGGAAGAGGGTACTGTGTTCGATTTACGTAACATTTTTCAAGACTATATGTTATTTTTATTCATTACTTAGACCTAAAAAGGTGTTTTTTGGAAATGCGCGGTCAGTCTAGGATCGATCCCCATCGGCGGGTATATAAAAGACCATAGCATATGATATCCTGTCTGTGGGATGGTACATATAAATGATCCCTTGCTAAAATGTAGCGGGTTTCCAAGGCGCATGTACAGGGATTTCAGCGGGGTTGGATTTATAGACTGTGTTGAGCGAAGTTTATATGGGGCTATGCTCCTCCAGAAAATACATTTCAATTTTTTTTAAGCTTGGGCAAGGAAGGGTTTCGACCTCCAATACCCTCCCCCTGCACATGCACCCGATTCCTCTCTAAGATTATATGTCAAAATTACCAAACGTTAGACATCCAACAGCAGAGAGAAGGAAGGATAGGATATGTTTTATTTAACGACGCACTCAACACATTTTATTTACGATTGTATGGCGTCGGATGATTATTAAATCAATATGCTCTAACTTTGATGTCGTTAAACACCCCCCCCCCCCCAACTTTACCCTTTCCAAACGAAAGAATATTTATTTGAATTTGTCGATTTTAACACGTAAAATTAAGAAATGAAAACGTTCATTGTCTACTTTAGTATATTTTATTTTAAAAATATATACATGATTAATGTGTTACTAGTATACAAACTAAACTTTGAAAGTTCTACTAACACGCTATAAAATATTAATTCTGAAATAGGAAGGTACGATTGTCGATAATACGTTGTCAAGATCAAACCGGTTTTAACAAAAGACTCTAGTACCGTATCCCCAACCGAATGTTCTTCGTACAGCGCAAGATTTGACTTTTAATTTTTTGAGACGAACCCAACAATTTGAAATCGGCAAACGCACGTGATAACTGAAACTGACAACAGGCTGTTGTTTGTGCTTTGCCGAGCTATGGCGGCACAAGCGATGAATCAAGCGTATACGTTTGACGATCTCCGTTCATAGCGAACACACACGAGTTTTTTAAAAATGCATTTGAGCTTGTATTTCATATTTGTACGTGATTTTACAATATGATAACCAGAGAATGTAACTTTAAAGATATTATTTTGGAAACCATTGATGAATATTCAATTCCTATCAACAATGAGCAGTCATTTTCTATAAATGACCAGCTTATGTTTGAACTTTAAAAATTAAAATTCGATGTGAAACTATTATATATTGTATCAAATGTAAAAGAGAAACAATAAAACAGGAAACCAGTCTGGAAAAAGACATTCGAAAACTAGAAGCAACATCACATATCCTTAATAACGAAGAGCTTGAAACATTACAACACAAAAAGATAGAACTTGAAAAAATACGTAATGAAAAAATAAAAGGGATACTTTTTTTTAGAAGTAAAGCGAAATACTATGAAGAAGGTGAAAACAGTTTACAGTATTTTGTTAATTTAGAAAAACGAAACATTAACAAAAACGTATCTGAAATATTTGATGTTAATAATGTTCTGCAAACAGAAAATAGTGAAATTCTAAAGACAAGTTATTTTTTTTTCTCAAAAATCTCTAAACTAATAATGATAATACACATTTTGATAACTTTACGCAGACTGAAAATATATTGTCAGATGAGAAACAATTTGGTACTGAAGGTCCCATAACTTTGGAAGAGTGTACCGAAGTATTTAAAAACATGCAAAATAGAAAAAATCTTCTTCTGGAGAGAAATTGGTATTTATGTTTGTAGTTCAATCAACCATGTTTATATTTCTGGGAAATTATCAGATTTTCAAAGATAGGGCATAATATCCTGCATCCCTAAAGATGGTAAAGATAGGCGATATATTGAAAATTGGAGGCCCATAACACTGTTAAATGTCGATTATAAAATAACATCTGGAGTAATAACCAAATGAATAAAAACTTTATAACCAACATTAATAAACGAGTCACAAACAAGCTTTTTTAAAAGGAAGATTTATAGATTAAATAACAATAATTATTTACGACCTAATGGAATATTGTAAAACTAAAAATATACCTGGCTTATTATTCACAAATCACTTATTATGCTCCTATCTCTTTTTTTCTTTTCCTCCTATTTTCTCTCAGACACACATATACTTTGATATACGTCATCACCATCATCATCACCATATATTATACATGAGACTATACCGTATTAATGTAATTAATTAAGTATATACATTATAGATCTCTTTGCTGTGAGGTGTATATGTTGTAAGACCAACCTATTCACTGCCTATGATCTGGGGACAATAAATCTTTAAAATAATAATAATAATAATAATAATAATAAAAGCAAACTTCATATGATTTGTTAAGAACACCGTAAAATGTCTAGTATAAAATAACTAAATGAATTGACAATATGAAACAAACCGATCTAGTCATTTGGACATATTTTTAGTAACAAAATATCGAAATATTTCGGCAGATCCGTTAAATATTTGTGCTAAGTTCGTTAGTAGTGGGACAGATAAGTGAAATAAAAATCACTTTGTAATACAAGCACCAGTTTTGGCATGTGTCACGATGATCCCCCCCCCCCCCCCCCCCCAACCCCCCCCCCAAAAAAAACAAAAAAAACAACAACAACAAACAAACAAACAAAAAAAAAAAAAAAAACAACACCAACAACAACAACAAAATCCGTTATAGTGTGTATGGGCGATGATGTAAAACGCACTTCCACATCTCGATTTCCTAATTTTAACTATTTCTTTCGTTTGAACTGAAAACCACTCCATTTTGGTTTTGTTAACATGAACATAAAGACTGGATGCTGCGTGATATCTGGCTAAAAAAAAAAAATCAAAAAAAAAATTCGAAATACATAATTTAAACTGAATGCGCGCGATGCGTGCGTCTACAAAAAAACATGCAGCTATGAGGGCGCAGTTAGTGTGAATGTGCCCTAAACGCAAGCCACAGACGCATCAGGCGCACGCGCCGCATCAAGTCTATATTATGAAACACGTCTTGCAACTAAAGGGGCGCAAATGCAAATGCCACACCTGAACTTGAAGGTTCCAATATACCAAATCAATTACTATTACTGACAACGTTAACGTTTACTAATAAAACTGATAAGCAGCCTCTCAATACACCATATAAGTACCCCCCCCCCCCCCCCCCCCCCCCCCCCCCCCCAACAATGGCACCTAGCATCTACCCGCAAGAAAATGGGTATGAATTTGCGAAAATGATCTTTCCGGAGCGTTTTACGCGACGTACCTTTTCGGTTCAGCCAGTGGGATTCCGTAATGCAGGATGTACGAGAGGGTGTAGATTTTTCATGAATCTACACTTCCGAGTGCATTCTCCAACTTGTCAATAAATTACGTGACTGCTAATTTAACTACTATTTTATCTTTTTTTAATAAAAATATTGGTTAAAGCTGCAGTCCCTGGAATATTTTTTTATTATTAAAGCGTTTAGAATGGATGATCCATATCTGTTTGGTACATGAAAGGTCCACCACATCGCTATAGTTTCGCAATGCTCGCTTATCTACATTATCTAGGTCAGCTACAAACCAATAACCAGCTTTGTTTTCTTCATTTAGCGGGTCGCCAGTAGAACTGTGACTTTACTTGATTTGCGCAGGCGCTGAGCTTCTCTTAATTGAGGGGTCGTCTCATGTCTCCAAAACATATTTATATCCATAGATGTATGGTACAACACCTTTCCAGGGGTCGGTGAGTGGGGATTTGCCTTGACATTTTAGTAGTGACCAGCGGTTGGCATACGCGTTACATGTAAGGTTTTTTTTTTTATAATTACGAAACGCTCAAGGGGTAGAGGAAGAGGGTGTTGTGTTCGATTTACGTAACATTATGAAGACTATATGTTATTTCTGTTCATTACGTAGACCTAAAAAGGTGTTTTTTGGAAATGCGCGGTCAGTCTAGGATCGATCCCCATCGGCGGGCTCGTTCCAGCCAGTGCGCCATGACCGGTATATAAAAGGCAATGATATGTAATATCCTGTCTGTGGGATGGTACATATAAACGATCCCTTGCTAAACAAAATGTAGCGGGTTTCCAAGGCGCATGTGCATGGATTTCAGCGGGGTTGGGGTTAAAGACTGTGTTGAGCGAAGTTTATATGGGGCCATGCTCCCCCAGAAAATATATACATGTATATATATATTTTTTTAGCTTGGGCAGGCAAAGGTTTCGATCCCCACTCCAATACCCTCCCTCTGCACATGCACCCGTTTCCTCTGAAATCAATATGCTCTAACACTGATGTCGTTAAACAAAACAAACTAAGTTTACCCTTTCCAAACAAAAGAATATTTATTTGAATTTGTCGATTTTAACACTCGTAAAATTAAGAAATGAAAACGTTCATTGTCTACGTTAGTATATTTTATTAAAAAATATATATACATGATCAATGTGTTAATAGTATACAAACTAAACTTTGAAAGTTCTACTAACACTTTGCAAAATATTAATTCTGAAATAGGAAGGTACGATTGTCGATAATACGTTGTCAGGATCAAACCGGTTTTAACGAAAGACTCTATAGTACAGTATCCTCAACCGAACGTTCTTCGTACAGCACAAGATTTTTCATTTCATCTTTTGAGACCAACCCTACAATTTGAAATCCGCAAACGCACGTGTTAACTGAAATTGACAACAGGCTGTCGTTTGTGCGTTGCCGAGCAATGGCGATACAGGCGACAAATTGAGCGTATACTTTTGACGATCTCCGTTCATAGCGAACACACACGACTTTTTTAAAAGTGCATTTGAGCTTGTGTTTCATATTTGTACATGATGTTATAATATGATAACCAGAGACTGTAACTTTAAAATAGCAAATAATATTTATAAAACTAATAACCCAAAACCATAGGAATGCATTGTTACGCCGCATGGAGCTCCTTGATGAGGTCTATGCGTTGTGGCCTTCTATGGTTCGAAGGTACACATCAACTTTAAAATGGGTCTTTCACCTTGAGGCATAGAGGTCCCCACTTCCGATAATGCAGTACAGCCCTTAAAGGGACACACCCTAGTTACGGCTAGTTGTTAACCATTACGGCGTTGTTTTTCGCTATTAAACCCATTTTTCACAAATAAAATTGCACTTTACTTACCGTTTATTATTTAGAATATACATTTCCATTCACCTGAAGTGTTTTTTTTGGTAATCCTGGTAATCCTGGTGTTTGTAATACCACAAAATGTATTTTTCGTATTTCTGAAAAACGGACGCACGTTTGAGAAAAAACCGTTGAGCAGACAAGGTCTAATCTATTTTTAGACGGGATATTTCCATTTCAATGTCACAGACGTTGGTATACCACGTGACCGTTATCATTTTGGTTCGGTTTGTTTTCTCGTGCACGGTTCGCGTAATCAACATCCGATTTGTTGTCGTTTGCTTGTTGTTCATTTGTGAGATTTTTCTTCACAGTTCGTGAACATTTTCATTAACAATAAAGTTCAGACAAGTAAGTATCTCAATACAAAACGTTGCAAACCTTTAAAACCAATACTTTTGCTAAGTCCTACGATATCTGGAGAGGGGATACAACCAGGACAGAACAGTTGGAACATGTCCAGGAGAGGTGAAAAGAACGCACCCCAAGTCTGTGAAATTTGTCGTGACGTATGCATTGTTGTGCTTCGAGCGACATCTACCGGTGACATCAGAATACAAACTTTCAAAATTATTTCAGGCAATTGGGACATGGGGATTCCCATGGTATTTATCGATATAAAACCTTCTTTTTCACTCCATTTGATAAAAACGTGATCTAAGTGTGTTACAGGTTTGTAGATTAACCAAATTATAATTTATTTTCGCTGGATGGAACTAGGGTGTGCGGCTTTAAGATCATCATATGCGGTGTCTAAATAATCATAATGGCTATTCTTGCGTTATGTACAGAAGTATTTCAACGATATCAAATTCGTGATGATTAGCTTCTTCCAGAAGCCTCTTGATCAGTGTCATGTGGGAAGGAAGGAAATATTTTATTTAATGACACACTCAACACATTTTATTTACGGTTGTATGGAGTCGGACATTTGGTTAAGGACCACACATATATTGAAAGAGGAAACCCGCTGTAGACACTTTAGGGGCTACTCGTTTTTGATTAGCAGCAAGAGATCTTTATAAGCAGGATAACAGATACCACGGCCTTTGATAAACCAGTCGTGTTGCACTGGCTGGAGCGAGAAATAACCCAATGGGCCCATCGACGGGGATCGATCCCAGACCGACCGCGCATCGAGCGAGCGCTTTACCACTGGGATACGTCCTGCCCCGTGTCACGTGGGACTAGCATGGTAAAACGAAAGGGCTACGATCAAATTGTACACTGCATGATCAATATCTTACAGTACGTAACATTTAGACTTTGTTGAGAATCTACTACGTATGGAAACATAGATAATTCAAATGTCTATAATACTTTACGAATTCTAATAGCTTTTTGAAATATTGGTCATGCGGTGTACCATTTTGTCACAGCAGCACCTATACTGGTCTTCGTAGCGAAATGTATTTTGGTTGTACCTAGTTGACCCCCATTGAGTGTGCCCCATTATTATATCACACAGTAGTCCACTGCATTTGTAAGAGATAGACCGGCCTCGGTGGCGTAGTGGTTAGGCCATCGGTCTACAGGCTGGTAGGTACTGGGTTCGGATCCCAGTTGAGGCATAGGATTTTTAATCCAGATACCGACTCCAAACCCTGAGTAAGTGCTCCGCAAGGCTCAGTGGGTAGGTGTAAACCACTTGCACCGACCAGTGATCCATAACTGGTTCAACAAAGGCCATGGTTTGTGCTATCCTGCCTGTGGGAAGCGCAAATAAAAGATCCCTTGCTGCCTGTCGTAAAAGAGTAGCCTATGTGGCGACAGCGGGTTTCCTCTAAAAAAATCTGTGTGGTCCTTAACCATATGTCTGACGCCATATAACCGTAAATAAAATGTGTTGAGTGCGTCGTTAAATAAAACACTTCTTTCTTTTTTGTAAGAGATGTAATTCACCATACCAGTAATCTCATACGCATTTGTCATCGCGCAGAGAAAATCCTTCTTAATCGGGACACGATCTCTCGGGCCATATTTTAATCGAGATGTTAAGCCAAAGATAACTTTTAACCTACATTGATGAGAGGCAAATGATCGCAGACGAAAGTTTTAGATTATGATGATTGTGATGATGATTATGACGACAATGATAATGATAATTGATGATGACGACGACGACGACGACGATGATGATGATGATGATGATATTAATTGATGATGATGATGGTAATGATGATAATTGATGATGATGATGATACTAATTGATGATGATGACGGTGATGATGACGTACACAACGATGGCGATTTGTTGTTTTTGATGATTTGATTGAGGAATAAAGGAGTAAAACTTAAAATAAAAAATAGTCAGTAATTTATGTTGTACTAGTTGATATTTGATAACAGGGGAGCTGAATGCGGGACGATCGGACATATTGACGCATTGAACTCCTTGGGGATCCGATCCTCTCTTCTTTCTCTAATTCTGGCGTTAATCGCCAAGATGGAAATAGTTGACCGGAGCGGTACATACCGTGTGAAAACGCGGCGTAAAACACTCCGGTGGAACCAGGCCTCAACAGCAAACAATGCTTGGATGCAAAAGTGACAAGAATACAGGTATTTGAAAGTTAAAAATTGGTTGAAAAAGTGAAGTGGATTTGACAAATATGATTAACTAATTAAGCGACGTGGTATTAATGATCATTTGATTACCTTCTTATCTATTAATATTCAAATACATTGTATATTTAGTCTTCAAGAACACTCGCGTTTTATCATACACTTAAAATATTGGTGCCAACTGCAAAAAAAAAATGTATATAGATAACTGAAAATACCTCCTAAAGCAGCAAAGGCCAGCATTATACAACACAAATGTTTGGAATATAAATGCTCCATAGTAGATTAGAAAGTAGTTGCATGTTCAATATGGCGTTGCACTTAGAGATAAGCAGATGTGATGTTCCCAAGGTCGGTTTAATTGATATACAAATATAAAGTATTAATGTGTGTTATATGTGTCGTAATTTTAATTCTTTGATTTAAAACATTCGACAGACTCGCATCTAGTTATTCATTTATTGTTAGACGTGAGTCAAACCGTCATAACGTACATGATTATATTATATTATATTATATTATATATATATTTTTTTATATTATATTATATTATATTATATTATATTATATTATATTTTATAGATAAATAGATATTTAGATTAGTTTTTTTTTATTTACACCACTAGAGCACATTGATTTATTAATGATCAACTATCGGATGTCAAACATTTGGTAACAGACATATATACATACATGGAGATAATTCTGTGCCATATGTTCTAGTCCCAGCACCGGTATCAGAGAGAATTTTTGAGCTAAACATTGTTGTCCCCTGTGCCCTTGCGTTCATGGGCAAGATACAGACGACCCCCCCCCCCCCCCTCCATGTTTTTGATATTCGCTTGTTACAAATGGAACCTTCTTCCCCATATGTTGGTGAAGAGTTTTTTCATTTAAAAGAAATGTCTTTCAATGTCTTGAGGACTTTGTGAGAGTTCCTTGTATCAAGTGTGGCTTGGTTGAAACCCTTCTTGCTCACTCTGTAGATTTATTTAAAGCACAGGGTGTGATAATGTTATAGGAAAGAATGAAACTACATTGGCATTGTTGGGGCGCTGGGAAGGTCATCTGAAATTAATAATAATATATTTGAGAAGCAAGAGAGTACGCGACATACTTCCTGTAGGGGTGGGTACAGGTACAAATGTCATCGGCAAACTGTCATGTGAGAAATTTAGTGCTAAATCAGGAATGCTTCATTTATTTATGCTAGTGGATTAAATACGAACCTTCGTTCAACCGCAGATATACACCAAAAGAGAAAACTGCCAAAATCTCATTAGTATTAGTCATAGCAGACAGTCTAAGGTATTCCTCAACCAGATAGAAATGGCTACACAATGTCTAAAGAAACACTGCGACTGACGTAGGCAGTTGAGTCCGATAATAAGACTGTGAAATAGGAATGAAAGTCCAGTGCTAGATATGCCATAAGTAAAGGACAGTTTACATAGAAATGCAATTATAATTTGTTTTTTAAACGATTAGAGATAGATGAATTGTAAGCGTGATGCACATTTGCCGAGTATGTAAAACTGACTTTTTAATTTTTAACTCTGAACTTAGTTCTGAAGGACGTATAGAAACGACAAATACTGAACAATAATACTTCATCAGAGTGTTAAATACAGAGTAATTGTAATAATAAAAGGTTCAGGCAGTCCTATAAGTATGTGTACGGTATACATAGACACCAATGCGTTTATTTCACTACTTAGTATATTTTGAGGAGTATATAATTATTCATTCCACCTATTACATTGTTATAATGTAGTTTGTTAATATGCTATTAACATCTAGTCTGTCTGTGACGGTACATGCTCTTAACTTCTTTTCGCCTGTGGTGATATTAATTGTTTTAGAAGGCCGTGTGCAGTTCCAAATGCACTTAGCCCAGATGGGCAATTTGTTACGTAATACGTTCGCGCGATCGGGCATTCCAATATGCACTTAGTCCAGCTGTGGAGGCCATGTGGCCAGTAGTTACGTAATACCTCTGCGAGTGCGGTTTTTACAACCGTGATTTGGCGAATGGCGACAGCCAGTCTGACGATCAGAGAAAAACATACCGACTCTGGGAGAGGTGGAAATATCAGATGATACGTGAGGTACCGCCTTGTACCCCCAGCCGCTATTCGCTGTCTCT
This sequence comes from Gigantopelta aegis, assembly GCF_016097555.1. Taxonomy (NCBI): domain Eukaryota; kingdom Metazoa; phylum Mollusca; class Gastropoda; order Neomphalida; family Peltospiridae; genus Gigantopelta; species Gigantopelta aegis. Next base: position 92,843,207 of record NC_054702.1, on the reverse strand, counting down.
GAGAGTTTTGAATAAATAGCTAGGATTTTAGAGATATCGACGAGAACGATAGGAAGGCTCCAGGGGATCGCTGTCCGTCCACTGAACGATCTATATTAGTTCAGACGAGACTTTGGTAAATATATATTTTCTGCTCTGTGTATAACCTTGATGTGATTGATGTGACTTTAAATATTTTAATACTGTATTATACCAATATTATTTAGACGGTGCTGCCGGTCATCTGACGCAGTATTCTGTAGGCTCACCGTTCTGATATATATATATATATATATATATAGCTTAGCCAGTCATCCTAGAGGAGCTAGGTAAACTGTAGGTTATTGTCTTTATTGTGATAGGTACCAGTATTAATTCTGTGTTACAAGGTTACTGAATGAGTAGTAAGGGTTAATTAAAAATTAACCAGTTAGGAATAGAGCTGTAATTCCTTTATTAATTAAGTTCCTCTGGAAGCGTTTCTCCATTATCACACGTGTGTGTGTTAGCGTTTCTCAATTATCACCCGTGTGGGTGTTGTGTCACGGTGAAGTGATTAGCATATTGTGTAAACTAGACACCTAGAGATTAACTAATTAAGTGATCAGTTCTGGGTTGTTATTATTGTTGTTATTAATCAACTACTGCGGCAGTACATTTGTCAGCGTAGGTTAATACAGATTCCAAAATGTATTGTGTTTTGTTGTGTTTTCTAGTGAACTAAACGTGCTATAATAATATATATACTTTATATAAGATCGTATCTCTGATCATACCTAGACGAGCCACAGCGGGTATAACTGCCTGTTACAGAGAGATCTAATAGATATACAGTTAGGAGAGATATTTGGACAATCGTGTTTTATTCAGTTACGGGTATTATAGAATCCCCGTGACACTGTCCGTAAACGTTTTGTTTCCGGAGCATATCTTTCTTATCTATTCATATAGGATCATCAAGTCTTGCATATAACTGCAACTTAGAATGGTAGTGCGTTGCGTACCATAACGAGGTCACCACGACCTACTTTTCACACATTACTGTACATTAAAAGAAATTCACGCCCGTATCTTCCTTATCATTTCATATAAGATCATCAAACCTTGCACGCAAGAATAACTTCGGAGGGCGATGTGTTGCGTACTATAACTAGGTCACAGCTACCTACTTTTGACAGGCCTATCGTGTACTTCACCGGTACTCTTGTTAAAATTGGTGACCCTCTACCCCCCCCTTCCCATCCCCCAACACACACACACACACACACACACACACACACACACTTAAACATAAACCAGCTTGCCTAACAATATCGTTTTGTAACTAAAGGGGCGCAACTGCAATCGCCATACTGAACTAGAAATGTGTTCTCGAACACCAATAGTAGGTTTAGTATATAATCGCAGGCATTTAATCATGTTTTGTGCTCACACCGAGTTTGTTCCTTTTTCTAAATTTATATAAATAAAGTCAAACGTGTAATGACTAACGTTAGATCTTCTGACATTTTTTCTCTCCAGGAAATGCTGGTATTGTGTCTGGTGGCGAACTGAAATGATTTAAAATTCAAAATACTATGACAATAGTACTTTAACTATCACAATATTATAGCAATAATTAAAGTCATATCACTAATGATAAAATGAAGTTTATCAGGCTTAAGAGGTGTATACATAATTGCAATTTAAACTGTAAAAGAAACGGGGACTATGGGTTTTCGTTTTTAGTCCGAAAAATGAAAAGGGTCTGCCATTTTTGTGTAAGATGTATCGATTGCGAGGTAACATACTTTTATTACAGGCCGTTATTCAAATTTAATAGAAAAAAGTGGACCTTTAGTAATTGGGGGGGGGGGGGGGGAGTGCGTACACACCCATTGCACCCCCCCCCCCCCCCCCCCAGGGTACGGGCCTGTATTAAGGTATAAGTTTGTGATTTAGACATGCCTGGTTGCGTTTATTGTGCGATTCTAATCACCTCGGGTGGAAATTTACCCAAAATAACCTTAGACTTAGTATGCACTTTTTTAATACTGCGCGTAACTAATATATGTGTTTTTAAATACTGCGTTGAACCGATAACGAATGAGTGATAAAAGTGATTCAAATAAGTTGTACTGCCACTTTAATGTGTTTCGATTAACAGTGTTTATCTACACAGTACTTTCATCCGACGAGGGAGCGGGATATAGCCCAGTGGTAAGCGTTCGCTCAATGCGCGGTTGGTCTGGGATCGATCCCCGTCGGTGAACCCATTGGACTATTTCTCGTTCTAGCCAGTACACCATGAGTGGCATATCAAATGCCGTGGTATGTACTACCCTATCTGTGGGATGGTGCATACAAAAAGATCCTATGTCGCTAATCGAAAAAGAGTAACCCATGATGTGGTGACAGCGGGTTTCCTCTCAATACCTGTCTGGTCCTTAACCATATGTCTGACGCTATATAACCGTAAATAAAATGTGTTGAGTGCGTCGATAAATAAAACATTTCCTTCCTTCCTTGAATGTGTTTCGATTAACAGTGGTTATCTACACATTACTTTCAACCGACGAACAATGCGATAATCTTTATTAACTCTTCTCTTATTTCGAGTTTCCGAACCTATTGGGATTTTTTAAACACTACAACGTATTTTTCACTATTGGAGACGTTTTTGATAATTATATATTTATAAAATTGAAATCAGACATTTACGTAGATTGTATTGTTTCATTCCCGTACATTCGAAGTATTGCATTTTTCTTATATTAAAAAGCGCACGAACTTCTATAAAAGTAACGGCTATGGACACGAACTCTAGTATTGTTTAGAAGATATTTCAATTTCGACATCACAGATTCATGTTTCACTTTATTGTATCTTCATCCAAATGTGTTACAGACTGTCATTTTGTGGTCTAGCAACAATTTCAACTTAATATACTAGTAATCGATTGTTTTGCTAATTAATGAATTTTAGTTTTCTAAGATGCTCAAATGCCATAACATGCATTTCTAGTATCATATTTGTTGCATTTCACTGTCAAATATACTTTGTCGAGACCTTAAGATGCATGCTAAAGACATTCAGGCTTAGAATTTCTATACCTTTTGGTTTTTTACACTTACCTATTCGACATCACGCTTCGTTAGCACCAGCTGATTTACATCTGAAACGATCGCAGCCAATCTAATTAAAATTAGCGAATGCTGTATGTTTGTTGTCTCTAGTTAGTGTGAAGGTTGCTTCAAAGGCTTACAAGACCACCCATCCGTAGCTAGCTAATTTGAAGAGAAACCCCTTATAGTGTCCTGTATGTGGGCTTTTTGTTTTAAAGCACTAGGCTTCGCTGAAAAATAAAGACATATTAGAGTTTATGACCAAATTTATTTCTTATCAATTGTTACTACTACGATTTTGAATTTTGTCCCACGAATATGTGGTTCTGTTTTACTAATTTATACTAATACTAAATACAAATATAAACTGATCATTGCAAGGAGTATGCATTGTAGTAGTTTCGTAGGAAAGCCACAAAGTCTCATAGCATTTCGGTTCTAAGAACATATCGCAAAACCCTTTCATACGTATAACACTACCAGAAAACATTTGTACCTTCGTTTATAACTAAAGCACATCTAATTTGTTTGGCAAATCCCGGAGTTCAGATTGAAGAACCATCTTATTACCTTGAGCATAAGTAGGTCCTCGCCTTCTGGACACAGTTTATTCCTTGGTGGCTGAGTACATTCACATACATGGCCACGTGTAATATTGTAACAATACTTCAAAACGTTGTCTTCGTCAAGAAATAGTTCAAAAGCTAGAGTGACAGAACAACCTACAAAAATTTTAAATGTTCTCTAGTTATATTAAGGTAAAGTTTGTTTTGTTTAACAACACCACTGGAGCACATTGATTAATTAATTATCGACTTTTGGATGTCAAACACATGGTAATTCTGACACTTAGTCATCAGAGGAAACCCGCTAAATGTTTTCTAATGCAGAAAGAGATCTTTTATATGAACTTTCCCACAGACAGGTAAGCGTCCATTTGAGGTGCACTGGTTGGAACGAACAAAACCCAATCAGTTGAATGGTTCATGTGTTGCTGACCCTCTAAAATGCATAACACTTTCAAAATGCCAACAAAGAAGATCTTTTTCACACCACATACAATATCGGTAATGCTCTTTTTGAACTGTTTGAATGTGAAACTTATTTACATCAAGTGTCAATATATTATATAAAACATTAGGTTACTACCTTTTGATATCGGGGTTATTTGGCGAGGTTTAAATAACGGTATAGCAGGCGAGCTTCAGCGAACCTGTTACACCGTTATCGAACCGAGCCAAATAACCACGATATCAAAACGTAGTAACTTGATTTTTTTTAACCATATAACCCCTTTCTAGTTATATTTTTATAATATGTTTCAGTCCTAAAGCGGTATAGAAACTATTAGTATTATTGTATAGAAACTACTATCGGAAGTCGGATAATAGCAGGTGACCAAAAGCATCCTGGAAATGGTATAACCAGCCAAAATGTTATGTATTTCCAAATTTTAAATAAAATACTTTGATTATATTTCAAAGTCTGTTGTGTCACAACATTACAAATTATGTACCTTTTTGTGTGAAAATACACTCAAGTGAAGATCTACATCGCTGGCTGTTAGTGAATGTGACGTCAGACGCTGTTCCAAGGTAAACATTCTTTGCAGGAAGCTACTTGCTTTTTTGTTTCAAATGGGAGCAAATAATGGAGAATTGAAAAATAAGAGGTAATTTGATGTTCAAGGAAGTGTAAATGCTATATTTATTTATGCAGTTCAACAATTGTTGCTGTAAATGTGTTTGAAAAATAAGGAAACGACCTACGTGAAAATTAAGCAAACATCCGTCATGCGTACAAGTCATCTCCTAGTGACATAATAAGACATAATAACGCCAAGGTTATCATGCTAGCAATGGAAGATTATCATGTAGGGGTTGTCAGGTCACAGAAAGCATGGTTGCGTGATGAAGAAGGTTATCAAAAGGAAAGGGATATTTGTTTACTTGTGTCTGACATATGATCATTTAAAAAAGTGAAATCCGCTACTGTCACTTAGGTAACGGCTACCAATAAAGCAGCAAGGGATCTAATAAATAAAATTTTCCATAGACATGACAGTACATACCACGATTTTTGATATATCAATCGTGGGCCAATGGTTGCCACGAGAAAAACCCAAAGCTACAGAGAACGACCCACCACACCTCAGACTAGCGCTCTACCACTAAGCTACATATCGGATGATTCATAATTTCATTTTATTTCAACTTATTTTCGTGCTTATATCCAATTAAGGCTCAAACACTCTGTCCTGGGCACACACACCTCAGCTATCTGTCCAGAACAGTGAGTTAGTTATTAATTGTTAGTGGTTAGTGAGAGAGAAGAAGGTGTAGTGGCCTTAAACCTACCCAATGAGTCGTTAAAACTCGCTCTGGGTGGCAGCCGATACCGGGCGGCGAACCCTGTACCTACCAGCCTTATGTCCGATGGTTTAACCACGACACCACTGAAGCCGGTGATTCATAATAAAACGTCTCTTTGTGAAGTGCAATAGCGAACAAAATACGCAATACGGGGAAATGACAATTTACTAAAAAACTAGATTATTATGTTGTCTACTGATGTTTAAAATTTTTACTTTAATAAATATCTTACATTTAATTAAAATGAGGCATTATAAAAAAAGGAAGGCCTACTGTTAAAATATGCTATATCAATGAGACACCACCCAACATCTATTGTACCTAATAAAAACGATGGTAACATCAATAAATAATATAATTATGAAAAGTATAACTTTTCTGGGGTATTTCTTTAGCAATTAATATGCTATTTTTCTCATTGCTATATAGCAAAAATATTATTTCCACGATTCATTGAATTAAAATGATATTGAATGATATGGCAGTTATGTCTAAACTATAGAGGTGACACATTTAACAAATATTTAGGGTGAATACACTTTTACTTTAATTGTAGCATACAGAGGGGCCATCTCGACATAGTGTTGACCTTGTGACCCATAAATTACATTTCTCAAAATGCCAACCGGTCTTATTTGAATCAGTAATGTGTATATAACCACTTCCACATGATTGTCAGCTTTTAACATTTTAAGTCCACATTTTTGTCTAGGAGATATCATCGAGAAAAAAGGTTATGACTCTTTTTTTTTTTAATCTGCCAATAAAGAGTGGTTATGTACACTACATTGGTACTATGACACCATGACACATGACAAAAAACAACAACAAAACAACAACAAACAAACAAAAACCTACAAAAAAAATAAAAAATCATTGTTTATGTACTTCTTTTAATGTATTAACTTTTCATCTGAAAATGCTGAAGTATACAACAGGCACTTCTCTTTGGAGGAGTTGTAGGACGCTCTACGTAGAGCCCATGATACTTCAGTAGGACCAGATGAAATACATTATCAACTGTTAAAACACTTACCTGAATCATCCTTAATGGTGCTATTAAATATCTTTAACAAAATCTGGATTTCTGGTGACTTTCCTTCTGATTGGAGAAAAGCCATTGTCATTCCTATTCCTAAGCCTGGTAAGGATCCAACAAATCCTACCAGTTACCTACTTGCTTTGACAAGTTGCATTTGTAAAACTTGTCTGGTATCTTGAGTCCCACAAATTGCTTACTAACGTGCAATGTGGGTTCAGGTCTAGACGTAGCACGGTCGATCATCTTGTTAGATATGAAACGTTTGATATTGGTGCTTTCATCCATAACCAACATTTGGTATCGGTCTTGTTTTTTACCTCGAGAAAGCTTATGATACCACGTGGAAGAATGGGATTTTGAAAGAGCTACATGGCATGGGCCTAACAGGCAGTATGCCTGACTTCATCTCAAATTTACGATCTACGTTTGAAAGACCTACATGGCATGGGCCTAAGAGGCCGTATGCCTGACTTCATCTCAGATTTACGATCTACGTTATCCGATTCTCACTCACAAGAGATGGGTGTGCCTCAAGGTAGCATCCTGTTTAAAACTTGGCGTTGATAGCTCTTTGTATGTCGACGATTTTCAGATCGTCCAGTATGAGTATTATTGAACGTCAGTTGCAGCTTTGTTTGAATAAACTTCAGCAATGGGCAACTGACAATGGATTTCGATTCTCAAAGTCAAAAACCGTCTGTATGCATATCTGCCAGAAAAGAGGTCACCATTTAGATCCTCAGTTGTTTCGGGACAAAAATCTGGTTCCAGTTGTTGGAGGAGACCAAATTTCTGGGGATTATTTTTGACAAGAGGTTATCTTTTGTTTCTCATTTACAGTATGTGAAAAAGAAGGGCTTAAAAAGTTATTGGCAAGACTGAATGGGGAGCAGATCGAAAGGTTATGTTCCGACTTTATCATTAGTTCGGTCTAAACTTGATTATTGGTGCATTGTGTATGGGTTAGCACACAAGTTTTACTTGCAAATGCTAGATCCTATACACAACCAGGGACTTAGGCTTTGTCTTAGTGCTTTCAAAACATCTCCTGTGGAGAGCTTGTACGTCGATGCACACGAACCTAGTTTGGAAGCTAGACGTGCAAAGCTTTCTCTGCAGTACGCTACAAAGATTAAATCAATGCCAAAACATCCTGCACACAATGCGGTGTTTGATAACAAATATATGTGTTATTTGATGCAAAACCGAACGCGATTCGAACATTTGGTCTTCGCATTAAGCAGTTTTTATCACTTTCCAACATTGATTTAACAGACATTTTGGAAACGCCTTCATATTTTATTTTGCCACCTTGGTGTATCAAACCACCAAAAATTTGTGCATCTAAAGAAAGATCGCATAGATGCAGTTATTTATAAACAACATTTCATGGAAATCCAAGAGAGGTATTGTGATTACATTCCTGTTTTCACAGACGGATCACGGGATGGGAATTCTGTGGCTTGTGCTACAGTTTTTCCATCAGACGCAATAATTTCCATGAGATTGCTCGATTCAGCATCAATCTTTACTGCTGAAATGTGGGCAATCATTAAAGCCCTGGAACAGATTAAAGATTCATGTGCTTCCAAATATATTATTTTTACAGACTCACTTTCGTGTCTCCAAGCTCCACAGTACATGTAATTGATACGAAAGTGTGTCTTGTTATCAATTGCCAATAAAGATGTTATATTATGTTGGGTACCCAGTCATGTTAGCATTAAGGATAACGAAACGGTAGATGTTGCTGCCAAGTCTGCTTTGAACTTGCCCCGTGTCCCCCCTGCGCGTGCTGTAACCTCACCGTGGTGCAGGGGTGTAACATTCTCTTTGAGAATGGCCAATACAGCACAAATTGAAGTTTAGAGTAAAATTCGGTGTCCGTAAAATTCTGTGATATTTGTATTTGTATTTTTGCACAGTTCTTTACACTGTTTTTGTTTAAACCTTGAATTTTTATATTGATGTTGATCATCACTTTATTTATTTGCATTACCATAGTTTGACACCCAATAGCCGATGTATTTTTCGTGCTGGGGTGTCGTTAAACATTCATTCATTCATTCATTCATTAATGCCCCGTGTCCATGTTGGTGTCACCTACAGTGATTTGAAATTTCATATTAACCAATATATCATTTTGACTTGGCAAGACGATTGGGACGGTGCATTTGCGAACAAGCTTCATTCTGTCAAGGCAATCCTGGGAGAGTGGCAGTCATTCTACAGGCGATGCAGGAAGAATGAAGTAGCCTTGTGCCGTGCCCGCATCGGCCATACATATTTGACGCATTCATTTATTTTAAAGAAGGACCCTCCCCCTCAATGTGAACATTGTCAGTGTACACTGACTGTGCGCCACATTTTGGTGGATTGTGATCATCTCAAGCCGACGAGAAATGATATATTTGGCAACAGAAATGTTTTGGAATCTTTTAAATTAAATCCAGAATTAATTGTAAAGTTTTTAAAACACTTTGACTTCTATACAAAGTTTTAAAATATACTTACCTTGATTTTATGTATTGTATTACACTTTTCACCCACAGCTCCTTACACTGTGGTTTTACATAATTATATATAAATAATATTTTCATATATTTACCATTTGTGACACCCAACTGCCGATGTGTATTTTTGTGCTGGGGTGTCGTTAAACATTCATTCATTCCATTCATTCATTCCAACACATTAATAGTGTAATAATTGTTGTAAATATTTGATCTTTGTCAAAAATGTATTAGTTTGGTTTGCCATATCCATAAAATGTTTCACACTTCATTTCTGTTTGTATTAACAGTTTATGGTCGATCTAACTAAATGCTATTTCAATAAAAGTATGTCCATTTTACTTTTGGAAAATGTATCAATGGGCATTAGAATTCCAAGATTATGCTTATGAGTGTAAGTTCTTTCTTTTTCACTTTAATATTACGCACACTACTAATCGTATATAACAAGATATAAAATACACCTAATTCAACTAATATTGTGGAATTTATTCACCAGGATATCCGAGTCATGAACAATTTGAACAGTTTTATTTCATCTAAGATTTAACTGAATGTTAAAGAACCTTGTATGTTGTTATACATCACACGACTAGTACGTCAATACAAGCGATCAAATAAAACTGCCAGATGTACTGAAATATCATTAAATTATCACCAGTTCCAATTATTTGTAATAGTGTTATTTTAAAGTCACAATATATTGATTTACACTCAACTTAGACGGGCAAAGAGCATGAAATAGTAAAGTCAATAATATTTGGTTAAGGACAATACCAAACAAAACCTTGCGTTAAAATATAAAATCATAATGTACATACAGATAAAGTTTGTTTTGTTTAACGACACCATTAGAGCACATTGAATTTAATGTAGGATTCTACTGTCAAATATAGTACCTTGAATTACTTGCTCATAGAAAATTAGACAAAATAATGCAATTTATTATTAGAGGTGAAAAAAGAAGGACAAATCAAAGGAGATGACACTTTGAAATTGAATAACGTCTCCAAATTGACACAGCACTGGCTCCTAAGGGGATGATTGCGGTCAGTTAGTCTATTACTACATCTTTTACTCATCAGTATAGACGCAGTGCTTGTCTGATGTAGCTGGGATTTTTTTTCGCAATGATGTAAATTTATTATGTAAAATTATGTTTATGCCTATAGGCTGTTGCTTTGGTAAATAAATTTGAATGGAGTACTGCAATAATGATAGTTTTAGTTCCTTTGGAATATTATCTTCGGCGAACAAGTCGTTTCCTCCAACATAATGTCCATGACAAAACTATCATGAATTTAGACAATAACAAAAGATTATATGATTGCGTCCATGAAACTAAAAGCTATCTCGTATAGAGGACTGCCATTCATCCAGGACATCACGTTCATGCTACACCCGAGTCGCCTGTAGGAGGACTCCCACTTCAAAGACTGGTTTATCAAACTATAATTTCAAACTGTAAGCAGATATCGTCCACCTCAGTGTGAACACTGTCAATGTATACTGACGATTCACAATATTTTGATGGAATGTAATCATCTTCGATCGATCAGGAAATATATGTTTGGTAGATGAAATGTGATAGAATCATTTCGATTCTAGCCTGAACTTATCTCGAACTTTCCACGAGATATTGATTTGTACTCTAAATTTTAATATACTTACCTACCTGTGATACGTGTACATTTGCACAGCTCTTTACACAGCTCTTTACATTGCATTTTAAACTTAATTTTAGAAGATTTTTATATTGATGCTGATTATCAATTCATTTGCATATTTACCATTGTCCGACACCCAATAACCGATATATTTGTTGCGCAAGGGTGTCGTTAAACATTTTTCATTCATTCTCACTACTGGCGAGTATTGCGGTGTTATTGATATATTGACTTTTTAAAACGTATTTGCATAAAAAATATTTTCAACATTTATTCTTTGCTTTTAAGAATGAAAATGAATGTATCTTTAACAACACTCCAGCACAAAAATACACACCGGCTAGCGAGTGCCAAACAACGGTAAGTACATACATTGATATAAGTATGTAAAACCAGTGTAAAGAGCTGTGAGAAAAATACAATACAGTATAAAACTTAGATGAGTAGTATTTAAAACGTTATATAGAAATCAAAATGTGTTTAATTAATTTGAAAAACAAAAAATTGGGTGGAATTTAAAAGATTATATCACATACCAAATGTATCTTTTCCCGTCGGCTTCAGATGATTGCATTCACTAAACTGAATTACCATTGCAGGAACCAGTCAAAATAGTCTGGAAACGTTTAGTGAAAAAGGGATGGCTGAACTTAGGTCAGGGTCCGTGTTTGTGTTTATAAAAGTCAATCTTTAAAGACGTCACAAACATGCATGACGTCAAAGTTTCAGACTCGATTAGAGTCTTGAGTCTAGATTCGAAACGTTTTATAAGCACATGACCTTGTTTCAAATTATTGACAGTACAAAGTCTGAAACAGCTGCGGGCTTCTTCTGTTAAAAGTAAAGACCCATTAAAACTAAGAATGCAAGTCTGGTACTCAAAGTATACCAGACCATACCATAGAGTGATACCACTATTTTAAAAGACAACATACAAACAATTAATTAATTGAGGACTCATAATTCTTTATTTGTATCTAGAATATACCCGAATATATCATTGTCCAACTGTACTGGTGTATCTTTATGACTGTTTACATATATATGCATATGTTTTAAAGGTACTTCGCCCTCAAAAGAACCCCCCCCCCCCCCCCCCCCCCCCCCGACGATAATACGCATTACTCTATATCATTTCAAATGTGTGAAATAGAAGTCGTAACACACAAGACGATCTCGAGACTGCTATTAGCATATTATGCAATACTGTATCTCTGCAAGAGACCGATTACAACATAAGGTATGATACAGCAGCATGGAGGATATGCACAACTGACGAATTATTTGATGTTTTGCCTACGGAAGAGGATATGTCCAACTATGTCGAATGACTGCTACCTCCGAGGCCATTCATCAGTTACGTAAAGCTGAATTTTGCCTAACCCCCGTTCTTGTGACGTTTTGTAATACTAAGAGTTGCCCACCTAACATCACCTAACGCTCGTCAATACCCTCCTATATTTTCTGTGTGTATTTACGTTTATTTGGTTTGGTAATAAATACTAGATGGATACTCATTTATTAAATAACAAAATAGAAATGGTAGGCCACACTCTATTGTACACATATAAATCAATTATTTTGAAAACGTTACACGTGTAACTCTTGATAAACATCCCTGCCCTGTAATGTTTCGTAACGTATCATGTGATACTCTTCACACCTTATATCGCTATGTCGTTGTCGAAAAGCCCTTTATACTTCACTTAAAACCTTTCTGAATCTTCCGTACACAAGGGAACGACTGAAGGTGTACACACGGTGTGAATAGAATATTTCTAGAACAAGTTTATAACAATATTGCCGGGTGCGAAGTACTAGTACCTTTAATACTGTTAAAATTGCATACCTTAAAGCCGCACGCCCTAGTTCCATCCAGCGAAAATAAATTATACTTTTGGTTAATCTACAAACCTGTAACACACTTAGATCATGTTTTTATCAAATGGAGTGAAAAAGCAGGTTTTATATCGATAAATACCATGGGAATCACCATGTCCCAATTGCTTGAAATAATTTTGAAAGTTAGTAATCTGATGTCACCGGTAGATGTCGCTCGAAGCACAACAATGCCTACGTCACGAGACATTTCACAGAGTGACACACAGACTTGGGGTGCGTTCCTTTCACCTCTCCTGGACATGTTCCAACTGTTCTGTCCTGGTTGTATCCCCTCTCCAGATATCGTAAGACTTAGCAAAATTATTGGTTTTAAGGGTTTGTAACGTTTTGTATTGAAACACTTACTTGTCTGAACTTTATTGTTAATGAAAATGTTCACGAACTGTGAAGAAAAATCTCACAAATGAACAACAAGCAAACGACAACAAATCGGATGTTTATTGCTCGAACCGTGCACAAGAAAACAAACCGAACCAAAATGATAACGGTCACGTGGTATACCAACGTCTGTGACATTGAAATGGGAATATCCCCTCTAAAAATAGATTAGACCTTGTCTGCTCAACGTTTTTTTTCTCAGAGGCCCGTGGCTTTTTAAGACATACGAAAAATGCATTTTGTGGTATTACAAACACCAGGATGACCAGGATTACCACAAAACACTTCAGGTGAATGGAAATGTATATTCTAAATAATAAACGGTAAGTAAAGTGCAATTTTATTTGTAAAAAAATGGGTTTAATAGCGAAAAACAACGGCGTAATGGTTAACAACTAGGGCGTGTCCCTTTAATTAATTATAATTATTATGTTATACTTATTACTTTTTATGTATTTTGCAAGTCGCAGAACATTCTTCTTTGGTGTCAAAGCGATTGGAATTGTCACCACAACCCCCATATATGAACCTTTTGCACCGGTTTTCATTTTTGTAGTAAACGTATGTTGGAAATTATGCCAGACACGACATATCCCATCCCCATTCTGCGCCTCCAGTCCACACAGACACTTGTCCATGCAGTCTTCACTGTTGGCAAATCTGTTGGCATTTCCTCCCTCACCCTTGTAACTGAACTCCTCGCAGCGTTTGTCTTGTACGTTAAAGGCAAAGGAGATAATATCTTGGTCTCCTCTACCGGTGTCAACAGGTTTTGTACAAATACACTTCTGTTTGCACACGCTCTCGTGAACAAATTCGTTTTTCCCAAAGATGATGCACACCCCAGAACAGCCGTAGTTGGTGAACGCCTCACATACCCCAGAGTCCGGATTGAAGAACCATCTTTCAACCTGGAGCCGATTAGGTGTTTGGCCGTCTGCACACCGATTCTCATTTGGTGGTTGCGTACATTCGCATGCATGGACACAAGACATGTGGTCCCCAAAGCCGCCTTGTCCTGAAGCTACACACATCTTTGTCGGCCACTGAGAAGCCATATTGCATGCACCACGTGTAGCATTGAAATAATACTTCAAACCATTACCATTGGCGGAACATGGTTCCAAATCTGGAGTAACGGAACATCCTACAAAACAATAATATATATAATAATAAAACAAAATTAATGATGTCTTAATATTTAATTTCGTACAGTGAAACTATATTTTCTTTTTCTATATTAACGTGTTCTTAGACAGGGCCTTTAACATATAGGATGTGTGGGCACTAGTTGGGACGACTCTATACAACAGGTATATATTTTTATATTAAGATGAGAATGATAGGTGATAGCTAATGGTTGATGAGAAAACAGAACTATAGCCCGAGCATTCTACCCGCTGTACTGTTCTAGATCTAGACGGAGATTTGTACGGTTAATAATAGTCAGAGAGCGATTATAACCGTCCAAATGTCTGTCTAGCTCTCCAACAGCAGAATACTCGGGCTAGAAAGAATGTGTTTTCAAGACTTAACGTGATTTAAAACACTGTCGTCAGTTTGACAGACCAGCTTGTTATCAATTGGACCCTAAAACTCACTTAATACTACACCTTTCTGACGTTGGGGCTTAGGATGCAACATAAACTGCTAGAAAAAAGATATTGCAAACAAAATCAAATTATCTTGTTTGAGGCAACATTGCACCCCACCACAATGAACGCACACACGCATATATACACACTCATAACCACGAGCCATAAATACTATATTGGAACAGTGCCATGCAATCTCTTGCTTACTTTGATCTGCTATAGCAAAGCTTGCGAACACGGACAAAAGGATTCCGGCGATAATCATACGGCTGTGGATTTCGGAACCAAACTGCAAAACAAATATATTGTCTAAATGAACAGATTGTCATGAGTGTGATGCTATTTTAATGATTCCATCTAACAGATCCGTTTTAACAGCTAAAAGTACACATAATATAGAAAATCCTGCGGCGAATTTTAAACGTGTTTCTGGACATCTTACTGTTATAGCTACTACAAACATCAGGTGATCACAAACACTTTGTATATACAGATACTGATATTATTAATTTTTTAAAATGTATTCAGTGTGTTGTTTGAGACGTCAAAAAAGCTCTCTTAATATGAAAGATGTTGCAATAGTAACACACCAAGGACCGTCTCTATAATAATACGTCTTTGGCCTGTCTTAATCATGGTAAATAAAATAACGCATAATGCCATTTAAATTTATAATTTAATTAAATTTAAAAAATATATCTTAACGCTTGAATGTTAAGGAAGTTGGGCAGAGGCCTCACAGGGACGATTGTTTCTCAGGTTAAGAAGAACACCAATCAAATTCAGAGCTTCAGTGTGACCAACTGAAAAGGAGGCCTGGAGGGAATGGGTGGTCAGAAAAATCTCGAAACATCCCTACGGCCGAAACCGCCTACACCTTAACTACACCACTATACCTACTACTGACGTCCAATCCCACCCCCAGCGAGTCAACCATCGTACTGTTCAGATTTTATAGAACCACTGATTCAATATAGTATCCGTAATAACCGCATGCTGGCAAATGAAAAATATCTGTAACATTTTTAATAGAAATATTTGGTGAACGAAATTTTAAATTTACAACCATAAGCATTCTGCATCAGCAATGTGCCACATGCAAAGTTTGTTTTGGTAACCAAATACATATTATGGCGCCCTCCATTATTCGACATTATTGAAACATCAAATATAGTTAACTAATGTTTGTTTTGTGTTTTGGTTTCGTACGCAAAAAGGGTTGATTTCATGGCTTCTAATAACATAAGTCACACATATTTAACAGCGAAATATACGTACTGTTTTATTCCATAAATATTATTCTAGCATTTAAAACGATAAAATATACGATTGTGTTCACATTTAAAACTGTTTGTGCACGATCTCATACCTCTCCCAACGCCATGAATTAAAGAATATTTATGGAAAGTCTAGCACAAAAAAGACATCGGCTACTGGGTGTCAAACAAAGGTACGTATATGATCATGAAGCAATTTATGAATGAAGGTCGTCAGTATAAAAGTTCAAATGTTAAGTTAAATCAGTGGAAAATATAAATATTATAGGTAAGTATATTTCATTTTATAATTTCTCTTAACATCTCTTAAAAATGTGAAAACAAGTCAATCTCTCGTAACCAAATAACAGACATATGGCTGAGTCCAGCCCTTGTTCGACGTTTCTCTCTACTACTTAAATGGACTATTCTAAGTTAATGCCATTGTAATGTATACGACATAAGGAACTGTTTTCTTTACTAGAACGACATATTAAAGATATTTTCTTATCTAGAATATCAATATTTGTTGTCATACTATTTGTAGTAGCCGAAATTACGTTTTACTTTCCAATGTACGAAAACATATATAATTATGAAGTACAATGAAGAAAAAAAGAAGAAGACTGGTTTAAACATTAGCTCACGACCGAAACACATTGGATATGGAGACGTTGGTATTTTAAACAGGAAAATATATTTAATATGTAATTTTAATTACACATGCTACTTTACAATGGCTGTAAAGTCAGGACAATTCATTTAAAATAATATAACTCGAATCGCAGATGTTGCTTTCTACGAGTTCCTAAGTATGTTTGAGATGTAAATGTGTTTCAAAATGTTTTGGATAGATACTAAATGTATCTATGATCTAAACACTTTATTAACTCACACAGCAGTATGAAATAGTTACACGCCTGTCAAGAAGTATTAGAAAATGGTCCAACACGTAAATACAGATTCATACGAGTATTTACATTACAAATCCCGTTTTCCCACATTATCAACACAATCTTACAAGCTGTAAATAAAAGAATCCCCGTGACGCACACGATAGCGGGCACGCAATGAGCGACGCGATTGCGTCTTGTTTAGTGAATAGCACGCTTCTCTAACCTATCGTGGACGCTAATACCACGCAAACCACACGCAATGTCCACGCAACGAAAATGTTTCATGAATAAGGACCCAGATCCTGGTTGTCATAAAAACAAATGACTGGAAACCGTTTGAAACATATATGTTATCAGTATAGGTAGTACTAAACCAAATATCTTCCGGCTGGGTCAAAGTTCGAGGTGAACAAAACTTTTGATAGAACAGTTAATACCACAAGTCCTGTTATTGGTGAGTGTGTTTGTTGTAAAACAAAATAATTTTCACCTGGGCAAAATATGTGTGCAGTTATATTTCATCTAGGACCATTGTCAAGTTACGGTAGTCTTGTACTTGAAACATGTATGGGGTACATGTATTAAAAAAGTACTAATTGTTTGTACTGAACTAGGGTAATCATATACAGATATACACATATACCCGTTATCTCTGAAATTATCAGCGTGACCCTATTTTTTCCGATTCACTTTCGATTTATACGCCGCATGTAGGTTAAGCCACATGTTACTATTGTCTAAAAGACTATGAAATTTGATTTGGTGGTATACACCCTGTAGTTCTTTTTCCGTGAGTACTGCCGTGCCGTAAACAAAAATAGACAAAACTTAATTTTTTAAGGAAATGTACAGAATTTGTTGCCATTGTTAAGATATTTTACGTGGTTTTTTTTACTAACGTTGCATATAAATTGTTTTCTGCATAAAACATCAATGACTATATATGAAATTTAATTCTGATCGTCTTGGTGTTTGTACAATATGAAGTTTTATTTTGTTTTCGAATATATGTTTTGGTATATGTACGTACGGAATTATTGGGAGACTGAATTCAGTTTGGGCTACTTACAAACATTAGAACGATCACAAATACATTTAATATATATACTATTCTAAACAAGAAACTGAATTTTAGTCTTTGTCATATAGTATTAGTCGAAACAGTTTTTTCATCAGACACAATAATTTCCATGAGATTACCCGATTCAGCATCAATCTTTACTGCTGAAATGTGGGCATTCGTTAAAGCCCTTGGAACATATTAAGTATTCACGTGCATTCAAATACATTATTTTTACTGACTTCTTTCTTTGTCTGCAAGCTCTACAGTACATGAACTTGGAACATCCCTTAGTTGGGATGGTGATACGAAAGTGTGTCTTTTTATCACCTGCTCAATCACCAGGTTCAGTGGTCCGAAGGTTCAATAATCAGAAGGTTCAGTAGTCCGAAGGTTTATAGATCTAACTATAATCACAAAGAATGACAAAAGAACAGCGCCAAATACACTAAACAAATGTGAATGCTTTACAGTAATCACTAAGCGTACCTCTGCGTAAAACGTTTTAGGCAACAGCGTAAGATGTTATCACACGAAGATATGATACATGTTGGATATCAATTTAAAGACATCTGATTGGCTTCTTAAATATGAATCCAAACCAACCAGTCTGAGATTAAGGCTACATACGTCGATTTCTGTTGTCAGATGACGTACTTGTAAGTCAACAGTGCATATTACGTAAACGCGAGCGCCGTATATAATTTGGTTCAAAATACGTTTTAAAGGCGCAGACCCTAGTTTCAGCCCGTATAAATGGACATTAAGTTTAGTTAAAGGGACATTCCTGAGTTTGCTGCACGTTTCAAGATGCTATCGTCTAACAAAGACTTTTTAACGATTGTAATTACATATCAAATATATTTTTCTGCATAAAATATTAGTGGCTGTATATTAAACGTGTTTCTGATCGTTCTAATATTTGTACTAGGTTAAATTTCATGTTATGTACAAAAATAAAATTTTTTCATACGTACGAAATTATTTGAAGACAAAATCCAGTTTGGGCTTCTTACAAATATTAAGACGACCAGAAACGCATTGAATATACAGACACTGATATTCTAAACCAGAAAATGTATTTAATATGTAAGTTTAATCGTAGGAATGTCCCTTTAATCTACAAACCTGCAACTCATTTGGATAAGGTTATAACAGAGAGAAGCCAAAGCTTGTGATGTTTAAACAGGGACATACCGTCAAAAAATAACTAGAGACTGTCTCGATAACCATTATTTCCCAGACGTGCGTTTTTAGAATTATGAAAAAAGTTATTTTGGGGTTTTACTAAAACCTGGATGACCACATCCCGGATAACAACAACCACTTTAGGTATACAAAAATGAATATTCTAAATAATAAAATGTAATTTAAATGATCAAAAATGGCTTTAATAGTGAAAATTGCGTCGTAGTGTTTAAAAACTAGGGTCATGTTGAGTGCACGCCTGAGGTCTTTGCGTCGCACGATTGAAGCACCTCGATGGATCACATTAACTGACTGGGGTTTTTTTCTCGTTCCAACCAGTTCACCACAACTGGTCAAAGGCCGTGGTATGTGCTTTCCTCTCTGTGGAAAAGTGCATATAAAAGATCCCTGGTTGCATTAAGAACAATGTAGCGGGTTTCCTCTGATTACCAAATGTTTGACATCCAATAGCCGATGATTAGTTAATCAATGTGCTCTAGTGAGTGGTGTCGTTAAACAAAACATTTTTGTTTTAAATTTCTCTTAAAGATAAAGATATGTAAGAAAAATAATTCTACACTCCTGTCTCCAGCTCTCGTGTTAGATACCATTTATCTTGCATTTCATTTAAAATTGTATTCACCTCACGTTTGTCCCATTGGCGTAGCCGGGATTTTATATTGGTGGAGGAATACAATGTCATAGAGGGTCAACCACATTCAGGGCTCTGGCTGTCGATAGCATTTTTTGAAGTAATATAAGTAATATTCCAAATTCTTCTCTTAACTTTGTGCCCCGAGTCAAGTCCCTGGCTATCCAGAGACATGACCCGGGATGGACATGCCTGAAACTTTAGTGGTATATGTGCATGTTAAAAAGGTTCAAGCTCAAGCTGTCGGTAGCCAAATTAGTCATTGGCTAATTTAAAAAGAAAACGAAAAAAGGCTAATACAATTCGCAAGCGACTCAAATGTTGGCTAAACCATTTTCTATCTTCTAATGTGAACAAACGGTTACATAATCTATCCGACACCTGAAACATAATAAAACGAAATATTCAATTAGCGTAATAGCGATCTCGCGACCGGTATAGAAAAAACAAAACTCACTGTCATTCAGAATAGGCCTACAGTGACGTTGTTTTTGAGACTCTTAATAGGGAAGGAAGGCAGGTAATGTTTTATATAACGACGCCCTTAACACATTTTATATGGCGTCGGACACACAGATACTGAGACAGGAAACCCTATACCGCCACTCCATGCGTTACTCTTTTCGAATAGCAGCAAAACAGTTTTTATATGCACCATCTCACAGACAGGATATTACATACAACGGCCTTTCTTACACCAGTAGTGGAGTACTGGATGGAATGTAAAATAGCCCACCGACGGGAATCGGTCGTGCATCGTGTACCACTGAGCTACGACCCGGCCCCTTGTTAATAGGGCGACAGACAAACATAAATAATGTGGTTTGAAAAACAAAGGAGATGTGTGCTTGGAGAGGGCACAGTCCCCCTTCCCACTTCCGAGTCAACGCCAATGTTGGCTCCTTGGTACAGTTTGAAGCAACTCGGAAGCAAAAACGTATTGTAATGATCATTCATGCAATATTCTATGTTTATCCAAGAACATTCTACAGTGGTCACGATTTAAACGCTTAGTAATAATGCTATTAATCTATAATTATATAAATAATATAACAAAACGAATGCCTCTTTTAAGAGTGGATATTTGAAAACATAAACCACACCTGGATAGGCCAGAGGTATAATACATGCCACACCTGGATAGGTCAGTAGTATGATACATGAATTAACAAAAAGGAAATATCGGCATTTAATTAAAATAACTTTATTGAAATCCAACAGTTAAAGCTCGTATAACCGGTTTCCATGTTATAATGTCGAATACTAATGCAAAATAGCGGACCCTACACTGCACCTTTATTACACACGTCCTTCTTCGCTATCAACGGATATCTTCAAAAACTTACTATTCAATTCGCAAGACAAAAGTCCAGTTATGCCTGCATTTTGATTTGGTAATCGATGTTATAACATGGTAACCTTATATAGCAGCTTTAATTGTTGGATTTCAATAAACGGAGTACAGTGTTTCGGATCAATGAACCTTCAGACTACTGAACCTTCGAACTATTGAACCTTCGGACTATTGAACCTTCGGACCATTGAACCTTCGGACTATAGAGCGGTCCTCCCACCCCAGTCATGTTGGCATTAAGGGCAATAAAAAGGCAGATTTTTTTGCCAAGTCTGCTTTGAATTTGCCCCATGTCGGTGTTGCTGTCCCCTACAATAATATTAAATATCATATTGACCAATATATCTTTTCGACTTGGCAAGATGATTGGGACGGTGCGGTCGCGAGCAAGCGTCATTCTGTCAAGCCAGTCCTGGACCCCGTTCCACGAAGCGATCTTAGCACTACTATCGCCGTAAATACCTACCATCGCGACCTTAATTTTTGTCTACGATCGCCAGCCCGTTCCACGACGCGGCGTAGCTTACTACCGTCGTAAATTACAGTGAAAATTTACAATAGGTACGAGGCAGTTGTAAGCCACTAACGTAGCTGTCAAATGGCAGTTAAATGATTTTGTCATTTTGTAAGAAGGATACTAACTTTTTGTATAAAAATGGATCTAATATAGCTAATAACTTTTATAAAACTCGGCGTTCGATGAAAAACATTATAGGCCATAGACTTTCACACCAAAATACGGGAGATAACTCTCATGTCTTATGCATTCGGCAATTATCGCATAGCAAATAAACTGACAAAGTTACTTCATGGATGTCCGATACCAATGAATACATCTAAGATGTTCCAAAAAGTCGGTAACCAATTCATTATTTAACTAATTCGTACTTCTTCGTAAAGAATATTTTAATAATTAATGGGGCACTTACGATTACCGTAAGGTTGCTTTGTGGAACGGCTGTAAAGTTTACGGTGCCAGTTGTAAAATTCACCATAAGTCAGTACAATTAACCTTAGCAATTATTTCGTGGAACTCGGCCCTGGGAGAGTGGCAGTCATCTTACAGGCGGTGCAGGAAGGCTGAAATAGTCTTGTGCCGTACCCGTATCGGCCATACGTATTCGACGCTTTCGTTTATTTTAAAGAAGGACCCTCCTCTTCAGTGTGAACATTATCAGTGTACACTGACTGTACGCCACATTTTGGTGGTGTGTGATCATCTGAAGCCGACGAGAAATGATATATTTGGCAACAGAAATGTTTTGGAATCTTTTAAATTCCACCCAGAATTAATTAAAGTTTCTATACAAAATTTTAAAATATACATTACCTTGATTTTGTATTGTAGTATACTTTCCTTCACAGCTACTTACACTGTGGGTTTACATAATTATATATACATAATATTTTCATATACTTACCTTTTGTGACACCCATTAAAGGGACATTCCTGAGTTTGCTGCAAAGTTTTAAGATGTTATCGACTAATAAAATAGTTCTACGATTAAACTTACATATTAAATATATTTTCTTGTTTAGAATTTTAGTGGCTGTATATTAAACGTGTTTCTGATTGTTCTAATATTTGTACTAGGTTAATTTTCATTATATTTCCTAAAAAATATTTTTTCGTACTTACGAAATTATTTGAAGACAAAATCCAGTTTGGGCTTCTTACAAATATCAAGACGACCAGAAACACATTGAATATACAGACACTAATATTCTAAACAAGAAAATATATTTAATATGTAAGTTTAATCGTAGAAATATTTTATTAGTCGGAAACATTTTATAATGCAGCAAACTCGGGAATGTCTCTTTAACCGATGTGTATTTTTGTGCTGGGGTGGCGTTAAACATTCATTCATTCATTCATTCATTCATTATTTAGTCGGAAACATCTCATAATAGCAGACACATCTGCTCTAAAACAGAAAACAATGATCAGCGTAAAATTACTTCCAACGTGCCAGACTCATTTATACTCACGATGAACATGAACGTGCGTTTTTAAAATTATGGAAAATGCGTTTTGGAGTATTACAAAATCCTGGATGACCAGAACCACTTCTGGTGTACGAAAATGAATATTCTAAATAATACGTTGTAAGTACTTCCAACTTAAATTATTTAAAACGGCTCTGTGACGGAACATGCTCTTATTTCTTTTCGCCCGTGGAGATATTAATTGTTTTAGAGGGCCGTGTGCAGTCTCAATATGCACTTAAGCCCAGGTGGGCACTTTGTTACGTAATACCTCCGCGCGACCGTGGTCGAGCTGTGCCTATTAAAACACCCAGCCCAGGTGCGGAGGCCATGTGGCCAGTAGTTACGTAATACCTCCGCTAGTTCGGTACGTTCGGGGTATTGCTGGCGGACTAGGCGTCAGCAAGTCTGGCCATCTAAGAAAAATATGCCGGCTTGGTCGCTGTGGAAATATCACTTGATAGGGGGAGGACCGCGATGTACCCCCAGGCGATATTCGGTTTTATGATAAATAGCTAGGGTTTAGAGATATCAGGGAGAAACATATTGGAAGGCTTCCAGGGAACGCGTCCGTTTGGACTTGGTAAATATTAATTCTGCTCTGTTGTATAACCTTGATGTGATTGATGTGACTTTAAATATTTTAATACTGTATTATACCAATATTATTTAGACGGTGCTGCCGGTAATCTGACGCAGTAAACTGTAGGCTCACTGTTCTAATTAGTAAAGCTTAGCCAGTCATCCTAGAGGACCTAGGTAAACTGTAGGTTATTGTCTTTATTGTGATAGGTACCAGTATTAATTCTGTATTACAAGGTTACTGAATGAGTAGTTAAGGGTTAATTAAAAATTAACCAGTTAGAAATAGAGTTGTAATTCCTTTATTAATTAAGTTCCCCTGGAAGCGTTTCTCAATTATCACAAGTGTGGGTGTTATGTCACGGTGAAGTGATTCGCATATTGTGTAAACTAGACACCTAGAGATTAACTAATTAAGTGATCAGTTCTGGGTTGTTATTATTTCTTGTTGTTAATTAACTACTGCGGCAGTACATTTGTCAGAGTAGGTTAATACAGATTCCAAAGTGTATTGTGTTTTTGTTGTGTTTTCTAGTGAACTAAACGTGCTATAATAATATATACCTTATATAAGATCTTATCTCTGATCATACCTAGACGAGCCATGCGGGTTGAACTGCCCGTTACAGAGAGATCTAATAGATATACAGTTAGGAGAGATATTTGGATAATCGTGTGATTCATTCAGTTACGGGTATTGTAGGATCCCCGTGACAGGAGTGAAAATTGGGGCGCTCGTCCCGGATCTGAAACGGGACATGCATATTTAAAAAAGGATTGTTTGTAAATGGGGGCTTTATAAATTATTTTTACAAATTAACTAGAAGTAGCAACGTTGTTCACTAGAAAATTAATTAATATAAGTGCGTCATATCTAAACATGGATAAGAATTTGCTGGATAGGCATACGCTCAGTGTAGTGGAGATTAAGCGAGCACGTAAGGCCGAATTAGTTGAAATCGCGGGTGAGCGAGAAATTGATTTAACATCAGCTAAAACATTAGGAGATATAAGGACTATTATTATCCAGGAAGTTTTTGGTGATAGTCCTGTTATGGAAGAAATTGAGATTGTTCCAGAGATAGAGATAAATGACTTGAGTATGGAACAACAGTTAGCTTTTAAAAAGCTTGAGTACGAAAGAGAAGAACGTGCATTAGATAGAGAGAGAGAGAGAGAGAGAGAGAGAGAGAGAGAGAGAGAGAGAGAGAGAGAGAGAGAGAGAGAGAGAGAGAGAGAGAGAGAGAGAGAGAGAGAGAGAGAGAAAGAGAAGAGAGGGATAGGGAAAAAGAAGATAGAGATAGAGAAGATAGAGAGAGCTAGAGATAGAGAAGAGAGGGATAGAGAGAGAGAGAGAAAGAGAAGAGAGGGATAGAGAAAAAGAAGATAGAGATAGAGAAGATAGAGATAGGGAAGATAGAGAGAGGGATAGAGAAAAGAGAGAGAGAGAGAGAGAGAGAGAGAGAGAGAGAGAGAGAGAGAGAGAGAGAGAGAGAGAGAGAGATAGGGATAGAGAATTCCAGTTTGCAAAATTAAAAGTGGAACATGAGTTAAAGTTGAATACTGAAGAAGTTAGACGGGAAGCCGGAAATGGGTTTAACATGTCGGAGGCTTATAGATCAGTGCCTGTATTTGATGACCAGGAGGTAGTTATGTTCTTCCAACTTTTTAAACGGGGCGCTAAGCAGCTAAATTGGCCGCAGTCTAAGTGGACATTGTTAGCCGTGTCTAAGTTTAAGGGGAAGGCTAGCATAGCTTATAATTCAATGAGTGATGAGCGAGCAAGTCAGTACGACCTAGTTAAGGCTGCAGTGTTGAGGGCTTATGAATTACGACCTGAGGATTATCGTTTACGGTATAGCGAGTTGAGAAAAACGCAGGGTCAGTCTTATAGTGAGTTTGTGGCTAAGAACGCAGCGATATTTGATAAACGGGTGGTTTCTCATCAGGCAGAGTCATATACCGAGTTACGGGAGTTGTTGATCTTACAGGACATTAAAAATGGATTGCCAGTTGGCTTACGTATTCATTTAGAGGATCGTGATGTCAAAAAGATAGAGGAGACAGGCATAGTGGCAGATGACTACGTGTTAATACACAAAGCTCAGGCAGTACAGGGTAGCTCTTTACAACAGGGTGATAAGAAGAAATTTCAGCCAGGTTTTTCCCGGGAAAGTAACTATCGGGGAGAGTCATCTAGTTGGTCAGCTAGTCAGGCAAGGAATGCACCTGGTGGGCAAAGTAAGGATAGGCCTGCATTATCAGCCAATGCACGAACTTTTCGTCCACATTGCAGTTACTGTAAAAAGGATAACCATCTTGTCGGGGACTGTTTTAAAAGGAAACGCGATAATGCGCAAGTGGTCGGTTTAGTGAGGTCAGCTCCGTTAGCGAGAGAGTTAATGGTTAGTCCCATGGCAGAGAAAGTAAATCCGTATGTGTCCACTGGTATGGTTTGTGATGTGAAACAAGGATTGAGTCCTAAGGCAATATCAATCTATCGAGATACCGGGTGTAGTCAGTCGCTGATCACGTTGGAGTGTTTAGCTGGTATAGAGAATTCAGATACAGGACGTAGTTTGGGCTTAACCTCGGTTACTGGAGAAAATATGGTTGTCAGGTTACATAACGTTTTCTTGTGTTCGAAGTTTGTGACGGGACCAGTCATTATGGGTGTTGTGAAGGACTTGCCTTTTGAAAACAGGAGTTTTGTTGGGTAATGATTTGACCTGTCAATGTTGTCAGCCGCAATGTGACCAATTGTTAATTGAAGACAGCCCTTTACCCATAGAAGAGTGTGAGGTTGATGAGACTAGATATCCTGCGTGTTAGGGCTATAGCCAGAAGGGTAACACGAGACCCAGAGGATATTTGTGATTTGTCTGATACGTGTGTGAGCCATGAAATTGGAGTGGATGAGGTTATCAGTAAAATGGTAGATAAGTCAAATGAGGAATTAAATGTGGTGGAACCTGTTGATCTCCCACAGAGGGGAATTGAACCAGTTGTGTTTGATAGAGGGGATTTACCTTGTAATAGACAAGAGTTAGTACTAGAGCAGGGGGCTGATCCAAATTTGTTGATCTCCCGCACACATTGGATATTTTGCATGGTCTCCCCCTGCAATTTTTGTTTTAGAAATCAATTTTACATATGAAAAGACTGTGAAATTTAAAATGTTAACCTTTATTCTTCCGGCAAGAGTGTTTTATTTTAGTATTTTTATTTGCAGCTGAAATGTATCACTTACAGTTTTATAATGTAATGAGTGTGCTATTTTTACCGATGCAATGATGGTTATAAATTACCTGGGCACCTTTTTCCTTTTCAAACAAACTACAAACAATTCATTGGAACCTTGCGATATATATGTTTTTTTCAGATACACTTCAGATTTTAGCAGCAAAAAATTATGGAAAAACCCCTAAAATGAAATATCAGTCGCATTTAAGCAGTGGGCATGGAGGAAACCATTTGACTGTTTGTGGGTGTGTTGAGGCCAATCCAGGTCCAACCAACATGCAACCATTTGACTGTTTGTGGATGTGTTGAGGCCAATCCAGGTCCAGCCAACATGGAACCATTTGACTGTTTGTGGATGTGTTGAGGCCAATCCAGGTCCAACCAACATGAAACCATTTGACTGTTTGTGGATGTGTTGAGGCCAATCCAGGTCCAACCAACATGGAACCATTTGACTGTTTGTGGATGTGTTGAGGCCAATCCAGGTCCAACCAACATGGCCAACCATTTGACTGTTTGACTGTTTGTGGATGTGTTGAGGCCAATCCAGGTCCAACCAACATGAAACCATTTGACTGTTTGTGGATGTGTTGAGGCCAATCCAGGTCCAACCAACATGGAACCATTTGACTGTTTGTGGATGTGTTGAGGCCAATCCAGGTCCAACCAACATGGAACCATTTGACTGTTTGTGGATGTGTTGAGGCCAATCCAGGTCCAACCAACATGAAACCATTTGACTGTTTGTGGATGTGTTGAGGCCAATCCAGGTCCAACCAACATGAAACCATTTGACTGTTTGTGGATGTGTTGAGGCCAATCCAGGTCCAACCAACATGAAACCATTCCCTGATGCTTTCTATGATAGTGAAACATCACAAACTGACAAATGTTGAATGCGCAAATGTGTGACCTGTCCTGATTTTGAGCAAATCATCCACCAGAAGTGGCGTTCTGTTACAGGAAGAAACTCCAAAGTTTTGCATTTGCCAGACAATCAAGATGCACTTTCTGCAATCAAAACTCTTTCCTGTATACAACATGCATGTTTTTGCTTTTCCAACATTAGTCTGTCCATCTTGTATCAGAAATCTGGTCAATCCAGACTCCAAACATAACTTCTTTGACAAACAGAAGTCCCAGATTAAAGACTTGATGATGCACAGGAAGAGGATTAGCCCGTGGTTTGGAATCACTTTGGTCTTGAAGGTGACGACTACATCTTATGTTCGGATTGGGAAATGAAATGAGTTCAGCTGATGAATCAAATTGTTCCTACGATCAATAATAATTTTGTTTTCATTCATTAACCTTTCTTTTACATTATATGTCTTATGAAATGTTATACCTCAAGTACATTTTTGTATTTTTTTGCTAAAAATGAGTGACATTTGTTGATAGATTAATGAGGGAAAAAGACAAATGGAAGTAAAACAAAATTGCCAGAAATGTAAACAATAACATTTTAAATTCCATAGTATTTTAACATTTAGCATCGATATCTAAAGGGAAAACTGCAGGGGGAAACCATTTGAAATATCCAATGTGCGCAGAGGGTAAATGAACCAGTTGTGTTTGATAGAGGGGCCTTACCTTGTAATAGACAAGAGTTAGTTCTAGAGCAGGGGGCTGATCCAAAATTGTTGCCAGCTCGCACTGCCTTGTTAACTGAAGGTGAGATGGAGGATCAGAGGTCAGGTTATTATATGGACAAGGGAGTATTGATGAATAAGAGAGTTAGAGATAGGAAGGCTAGGAAGCAACTGAGCCATGCTCAGAGCAAAATAAAATCAGTGTTTAATAGGAAGGCTAGGAGTCGAGAATTTAAACCAGGGGATAAGGTGCTGCTGTACCTTCCCATTAAACGGGGTTCATTGCAGAACAGGTATTTCGGGCCCTATGTTGTGCACAAACGGGTTATTGAGACAGGGTATGTGATAAACACTCCTGATAGGGTTAGGAAAAGTAGGTATGTCACATCAATTTGCTAAAAGGTTATTTTTACAGACTGCCGATAGTACCAGTATTACCGGTCTAAATTGAGAGTAACTCAATTTCCTGTGATGACGTCAAGACTGCAGAGATCAAATTAACCAACAGCCAGATTCTAGCAGACTTGAGCCCCCAGCGAGCAAAGCTGTCTACATTGATACAAGACAATGTTTCCATTTGTCAGGACCTTCCAACGGTTACCAACACCTTAATCCAGCATGTGCGCTTGGAACCCAACGCTACACCGATTCGACAGCATGCCTATCGGAGAAAACCTGGTAAACGTGTGACACTGAAAAAGAAGGAAACGAAGTTCCAGTGGTCAGATGAATGCGAGAAGTCATTCAACCGTCTCAAGCAGATGCTCTCCTCGTCTCCCGTGATGGCAGCACCAGACTACCGAATGCCTTTCAAGCTGGCTGTGGATGCCAGTGACGTGGGAGCTGGAGCTGTGCTGTTCCAAGAAGACGAAAATGGACTGGACCATCCTGTAAGTTTCTTCTCCAAAAAGTTTGACAAACACCAGGTGAACTATTCCACTATAGAGAAGGAAGCTTTGGCCATGGTACAAGCTCTGAAGCATTTTCAGATCTACGTGAAATCGGCATTGCATCAAGTGGTGGTCCTTACTGATCATAATCCGCTCACTTTCATTCACAGAATGAAAGCCACCAACCAGAGAGTTTTGAGATGGAGTCCCAATTACCATTGAACATATTAAGGGCACATCCAATGTAATCGCTGATGCCCTGTCCCGAAGTTGAACGTGTGATAATGTGTTGACGTTCTTGATTTCTGTTTTTGTTTTCATATATTTTATTGTATACCAGGGACTCAGAGACTCAGTGTGATTACTGGTAGTCACCTTATTACTATGTGTTATAAATGCCCGGATGCGTCGGTTAACGCACATTTTGTTTTAAATGTAGTATATTTCCCTATTCCTAGAGTAGAGGAAATATCCTTTTTGAGGTGGGGGTGTGTGACGGAACATGCTCTTATTTTTTTTCGCCTGTGGCGATGTTAATGGTTTTAAAGGGCTGTGTGCAGCGTGGTTACGTAATACCACCGCGCGACGGTGGTCGAGCTGTTCCCAATATGCACTTAGACTAGGCGGGCACCTTGTTACGTAATACCTCCGCGCGACCGTACCCCCTAATACACACTTAGACCAGGTGTGGCGGCCATGTGGCCAGTAGTTTCGTAATACCTACGATAGTGCGGTTTTACGACCGTGATTTTTGGCGAACTAGGCGACAGTAAGTCTGGCCATGTAATGAAAAATACCGTCTCTAGGAGTTGGGGCAAATTCACATGATAGGTGAGGTGCTGCGTTGTGCCCCCCAGGCGATATTCGCTGTATCTCAGATTTTTGAATAAATAGATAGGATTTTAGAGATATCGGGGAGAACCAAAAGGAAGGTTCCAGGGGAACGTTGTCCGTCCGGACTGGTAAATATATATTTCTGCTCTCTTGTATAACCTTGATGTGATTGATGTGACTTTAAATATTTTAATACTGTATTATACCAATATTATTTAGACAGTGTTTCCGGTAACTGACAAAGTAAATTGTAGGCTTCACTGTTCTAAAAATATAAAGCTTAGCCGGTCATCCTAGAGGACCTATGTAAACTGTATGTTATTGTCTTTATTGTGATAGGTACCAGTATTAATTCTGTATTACAAGGTCAATGAATGAGTAGTTAAGGGTTAATTAAAAATTAACCAGTTAGGAATAGAGTTGTAATTCCTTTATTAATTAAGTTCCCCTGGAAGCGTTTCTCAATTATCACACGTGTGGGTGTTGTGTCACGGTGAAGTGATTAGAATATTGTGTAAACTAGACACCTAGAGATTAACTAATTAAGTGATCAGTTCTGGGTTGTTATTATTTGTTGTTGTTAATTAACTACTGCGGCAGTACATTTGTCAGCGTAGTATTAATACAGATTCCAAAGTGTATTGTGTTTTTGTTGTGTTTTCTAGTGAACTAAACGTGCTAAAGTACACATATTTATATAAGATCTTATCTCTGATTATACCTAGAGACGAGCCACTCGGGTATACACTGCCCGATACAGAGAGATCTAATAGATATACAGTTAGGAGAGATATTTGGATAATCGTGTTTTATTCAGTTACGGGTATTATAGGATCCCCGTGACAATAGACAACTTTAATTCCAGTCAACCATTACTCGATATTCAAATGACGTAATAATATATGGCACCGTGAAATGTTGAATGAAAATAACGTTAAACTAGAATGACGTCATTTTGGATATTCTTTTACAACTATAAACTAGTGCTTAAGGTTTTTTTTTCTGAACGACGGACAGCTTTCAGTATAAAGTTGCTATTGAAATGTTTTTGTTATATATACTGATAGAAAGAAATAAGGGAACACATCGAATTGTAGACCAAATTTAATTCACTACTAACGTAGTAATGTCTATATTTCATAACAAGTTGTTATGTGGGATTTAATGTCTGTAGTGTTGAATGAGCTGCCTATATGTTCCCAGTCAACTTCGGACAATATGAATTGATTTTTGATGCAGTCATTATTTCTGGCTGCTATCTGTGTGATCCTTTATTTCTTTTCATCAGTATAGTAGGGCCAAAACGAAATGTTGAATTATATATGCTTATAAGGAGCTAATAACGCCGAAACCATGATTCAGTTTCAATGCTGTAAATTGTATACTCTAGACCCATAAATATTACTTGAAGGGTCCAACTCCAACCCATTAAAACGAAGAATGAAAGTCTGATACACAAAGTATATCAGATCATGTCATAACGTGATACATCTATTCTTAAAGACAACATAAAAACTATTAATTGAGGACTCTTTATTCTTTATTTGTATCTAGAATATACCAGAATATCTCCTTTTTTTGCCTGCTTAATTAGTGTATCTTCAACACTGTTTACATATATACTTCGGCCTCAAACGAAAGGTCTCACTATAATAACGTTGATATACTCGCCGTAAATACTCCAAAACAATATATCATTTCAAACGTGTGACATAGAAGCCATAACTAACATGGCCATCTCTAAACTGCTATCAGCATATGCCATACTGTATCTCTGCAGAAGACGGATTACAAAAGAAGTTATGACACAGTAGTAAGGAGGGTATGCACATATAACGGATTATTTGATGTTTTGCCCACAAACGAGGACAGGTCTAACTATGCCGCATGACTGCCACTTCCGGGACCATTCAACAATTACGTAAAACAGAAGTTGGCCTCACGCCCCCTCATTCTTGTAACGTTTTGTAATGCTAAGTGTTACCCCTCTAACATTACCTAACGCTCGTCAATGCCCTCCTACCCATTTTCCTATTATTATGGCATAGTTTGGCAAATATTAGTTTATTTTCTGTTTGTATTTCTGTTTGTGTTGTTTGGTAATAAATACTAGATGGATAATAATTTATTAAATAACAAAATAGAAATGGTAGGCCATACTTTACTATATAAATATAAATCAATTATTTTGAAAACGTTACACGTGTAACTGTTGACAAGCATCCCTACCCTGTAACGTTTCGTAACGTATCCTCTGATACCCTTCCCACCTTGAAGGGACATTCCTGAGTTTGCTGCACGTTTTAAGATGTTATCGACTAAAAGAAACTTTTTAAAGATTGTAATTACATATCAAATATATGTTTCTGCATAAAATATTAGTGGCTGTATATTAAACGTGTTTCTGGTCGTTCTAATATTTGTACTAGGTTAAATTTCATTTTATATGAAATTATTTGCAGACAAAATCCAGTTTGGGCTTCTTACAAATATTAAAACGACCAGAAACACATTAAATATGCAGACATTGATATTGTAAACAAGGACATATATTTATTATGTAAGTTTAATCGTAGACATATTTTATTAGTCGAAAATATCTTACAATGCAGCAAACTCAGGAATGTCCCTTTAAAGCGCTATGTAATTGTTGAAAAGCCATTTATACTTCACTTAAAACCTTTCAGAATCTTCCGTAAACAATGGGACGACTGAAGGTGCACACGGTCTGAATAGACTATTTTTAACAAGGAACTGTAAACAGGTTATAAAATTGTTGCCGAGGGCGAAGTACTAGTACTTTTAATACTGTCAAAAATCGCATACCTTTATTAATAATTATTATTATGTTATACTTATTACTTTTTATAGTTTTTTGCACGTCGCAGAACATGCTTCTTTGGTGTCAAAGCGATTGGAATTACCACCACAACCCCCATATATGAACTTTTTACAGAGGTTTTCATTCTTGTTATAAACGTATGTTGGAAAGTATGCCAGACACGACATCATCCCATCTCCATTCTGCGCCTCCAGTCCACACAGGCACTTGTCCATGCAGTCTTCACTGGTGGCAAATCTGTTGGCATTTCCTCCCTCACCCTTGTAACTGAACTCCTCACAGCGTTTGTCTTGTTCGTTAAAGGCAAAGGATGTAATATGTTGGTCTCCTCTACCGGTGTCAAGAGGTTTTGTACAAATACACTTCTGTTTGCACGCGCTCTCGTGAACAAATTCGTTTTTCCCAAAGATGCTGTACACCCCAGAACAGCCGTAGTTGGTGAACGCCTCACATACCCCAGAGTCCGGATTGAAAAACCATCTTTCTACCTGGGGCCGATTAGGTGTTTGGCCGTCAGCACACCGATTCTCATTTGGTGGCTGCGTACATTCGCATGCATGTACACAAAACATGTGGTCCCCAAAGCCGCCTTGTCCTGAAGCTAAACACATCTTGGTCGGCCACTGGGAAGCCCTAGTGCATGCACCACGTGTAGCATTGAAATAATACTTCAAACCATTAACATTGGCGGAACATGGTTCCAAATCTGGAGTAACGGAACATCCTACAATAAAATAAAATAAAATAAAATAATTAATAAAATAAAATTATTGATGTCCTAATATTTAATTTCCTACAGTGAAAATATATTTTCTTGTGTATATTAAAGTGTTCTTAGACAGGGCCTTTAATGTGCAGGTCGAGGGAGCACTAGTTGGGACGAGACAAACACACCCAGAGCAACTCATGCGATCGCTATACAACAGGTATATACTTTTATATTAAGATGAGAATGATAGCCGATGGCTAATAGCTATAGCTCGAGTATTCTACCTACTGTACTGTTGTAGACCCTGACGGACAAATGTACGGTTAATAATAGTCAGGGAGCGATTATAACCGCCCAAATATCTGTCTAGCTCTCCAACAGCAGAATACTCGGCCTAGAAATAATGTTTGCAAGACTTAACGTGATTTGAAACACTGCCGTCAGCTTGACAGACCAGCAGGTTATCCATTGGACCCTAAAACTCACTTAATACTACACCTTCAGACGTTGGGATTAGGATGCGACATAGAGTGCTGGGAAAATGTTATTGCCAACAAAATTAAATTATCTTGTTTGATGCAACATTACACCCCCACGTCATGCACGCACATATGCGTGCATACACACAATGACGTGCCATAAATACTATATTGTAACAGTGCCATGCAATCTGTTGCTTACTTTGATCTGCTATAACCAAGCTTGCGAACACGGACACAATGATTCCGGCGATAATCATACTGCTATGGATTTTGGAACCAAACTGAAAAAAATCTATATATATATTGGCTAAATGAAGAGTTTGTCATGAGTGTGATGCTAGTTTAATGATTCCAACTAACAAATCCGTTTTAACAGCTAAAAGTACACATAATATAGATCATCCTGCGGTGAATATTAAACGTGTTTCTGGATATCCTACTGTTATAGCTACTACAAACATCAGGTGATCAGAAACACCTTGGATATAAAGACACTGATATTTTTTTTATGTATTCAGTGTGTTATTTCAGTCCTGTCTTAATCATGGTCAGAACATACAGACATTTTTCAAAAGGTGTCCAGTCATGTATTTGTATGACAACCAGGATATGGTGTATTCTTCAAATTTATATAACATTTTGCATAAAATGACAAATGTATCTAAAATATAACTTAGCACCCTATAAATATGTAAAAATGACAAAAATCAAGGTCTTTATAAATTTTAGTTTTCAGAATTTTATACATGAAACATTAACTATGTTAATGGTAATTCCAGCCATTAACCCAATATTTTCACATGTTATAAATTGGTATTAAAATCTTAGTTCAGGTTGCCGAGATATATTAGCATATTTAAGAGCAGTTGTATATGGCAAGTAAAACGAAATTATTCAAATATTTACATTATGAATTATAGGCCAAGACCAACGTTTCCTCAGTGCTAACTTCGATTCAAACTCCATCCAGAACCATGTACCTTGGTTATTGTCAAAGTGAAGGTCATTGTGAACTTGCATGGTCGAGTGATAGCTAAATAATTAATCGGTATAATTTAATTACATTACATGATAAAATCATAATATTTTTATTGTGCTTCTGATGTGCTATAGTATACCACAAAATGAAATCCCATAGACGACAATAGTAGCATATGTGGCTAAAACTCCTACCTGCAACGTATCAATGTCATGAAATCAAAAAGGGGGTGAAGCTGCTCATTTCAGAGATAACGGGTAGCGTATATGGCTACCCTAATTCCGCACCAAATTTGAGTACTTTTTTTTCACAGGTACCCATACATGTTTTAAGCACAAGGATTTTTGACACAGCATTACTAGATGAAATAAAATTGCATTTTTATTTTGCCCAAACTAATTTTTGTACAACCAACACATTCACATTTATCACCAATCACATGATTTGTGGTATTAACTGATCTGTAAAAAAAGTACTCAAATGTTGTGCTGAAATCATGGACACTACCCGTTATCCCTGAAATGATCAGAGTGACTCTATTTTTTTCTGATTCACTTTCGATTTATACGCCGCATGTAGAAGATTCAGCCACATACGTTACTATTGTCGTCTATGGAATTTAATTTGGTGGTATACACCCTATAGTTAATTGTCCGTGAATACTGCCGTGCTGTAAACAAAGATAGACAAAGGGAATGTACAGAATTTGTTGCCATTGTTAAGATATTCTGTTTTATTGACTAACGTTACATATAAATTGTTTTCTGCTTAAAGGGACAGACCCTAGTTTTTAAACACTAAGGCATATTTCTCACTATTAAAGCCATTTATGATCACTGAAATCAAACATTACTTACATTTTATTGTTTAGATTATCCATTTCCGTACAACCGAAGTGTTTCTGGTCATCTTGGTTTTTCTAATACAACAAAATGCATTTTTCATATTTTTAAAAACGCACGAGCGTCTGAGAAGTAATGATTAATGAGTCACGTTTTAGTTTATTTTTAAGGGTATTTCAACATCACAGACTCTTGTTTCACTCTTTTACGGATTGAAACTAGGGTCTAGGTGAAAATTATGCCTTAGTGTTTAAAAACTAGGGTCTGTCCCTTTAAAATATTAGTGACTATATACTGAATTTAATTCAGTTCGTCTTAGTGTTTGTACAAGATCAAGATTCATTTTATTTTCGAATATATTTCTTTCCTACGTGTACGTACGGAATTATTAGGAGACCGAATCCAGTTTGGGCTACTTACAAACATAAAAACGAACACAAACACATTTAATATATACACTGATATTCTAAACAAGGAACCAAATTTGCAATCTGATTACAATTAGCTCCACTGGTTAATAACTATTGCCTGTAGACCAGCAGAGCTAATTGTAATCAGATTGCTACATTTATTATGCAATTTTAGTCTTTATCATATTTTAATTGTCGTAAACATCTTATAATGGCAGACACATCTGCCCTAAAACAGAATACAGAGGAAAAAAAGAGGTAACTCACCTTCCAATGATCAGCGTAAAATTACTTCCAACGTGGCAGAATCTATCATTTATACTCGCGATGAACATCATTTATCAGAGATCCTGCTAGTTAAATATATTGGTCATGTCAATTTTTATCTATTAATAAACGTTGACATTTCAGTGTTTCATGACAGTAACAATTAATTGAGTGATTCTCCAACAACGGGACAAATTGCAGTGTCCGGACATAAAACGTTTTTTTTCATCTTGTTTTTATCATAAAACTAAATCTGTCATGACCCCAAAACAATCACCCTTGTTTAGTAATGATGAAATCTTGATTACAGAATGAATGCATGAATGAATGAATGTTTGAATGAATGAATGAATGAATCGATGGATTAATGGATGGATGGATGGATTTTTTACGACACCCTAACACAAAAATAGAGATCGGCTATTAGGTGTCGATTCATTTGCATACAGATATATTTGTACAGACAATTTCGTGTCTCAAAGCTTTACAAAACACGAAACTAAATCATTTCTTAACTGAGATGATGAAACGAAAGTTTTCTGTTTTTGATCCATTTACCAATAAGGCTGTTATATTTTGTGGGGAAGCCAGCTATGTTGGCGTTAAGGGCAATGAAAATTCAGAGACAGACACACACACACACACACACACACAGAGAGAGAGAGAGAGAGAGAGAGAGAGAGAGAGAGAGAGAGAGAGAGAGAGAGAGAGAGAGAGAGAGAGAGAGAGTATGAAGGTGTATAGATATTACAGTTGAAAGTGCCATATTAAAATTATTATACCTTAAACTGGTGAATATCAAAAGTAAAGAAAAACAAGTACGTAATATCCACCAAACAAGTTTGTTCTTCGCCTACAAATCAAATTCCCCTACCCCAACTTTTAATGGATGAATGTTTAACGACACACCAGCACTAAAATTCACATCCGCTATTTTTAAAAAATGTTTTACTACATCTTACTGAAAAATTTAGTTTGTTTTTAACGACACCACTAGAAGACATTGGTTGATTAATTAATCATCGGCTATTGGATGTCAAACATTTGACAATTCTGACACGTAGTCATCAGAGGAAACCCGCTACATCGCTCCATTGGCAACAAAGGATCTTTTATATGCACTTTCCCACAGACAGAAAAGCACAAACCACGGCCATTGACCAGTTGTGGTACACTGGTTGGTACGAGAAAACCCCCAATCAGTTAAATGGGTCCATAGAGGTGGTTCGATCCTGGGACGCAAGTACCTCAGGTGAGCACTCAACCGACTGAACTAGAACAAAGTTACTTGTACACCCCACTATAGTGTCCCACCCACACACCACTTCACATGTCGCTACTAAGGGCTGAATATCACTTGCATTGCTTTTCAGTGACGAAATAAAACTACTACTAAAGCCACATGTCTGCAACCTGCTACATCTCATCTGCACGTGGCTGCTGTTTTAATATCATCTGTCGACATTGAACGGTCGGTAATTAATGTCATGATGTTGTCAGCGAGATAATATATATCATTATTATTTTAATTACACGTTAAACCAGGTGGCATGGACCGCTGACATTGTCTGAAACGTGTGATGTGAAATTGTTCTTCACATATGAAACATTTATAGATTATTATATAATAAAAATTACATTGTTAGACGCTAGTTACACAGAAAACAACCACTTAATAACCCATTGACCGAAATAGTGTATTTGTCTCTGTATTTTAGTGTCCATATATACAGGACATTAGCTGAGTCTCCTGTAGTCCTAATCGGTTTATTTGTGTGAATAGGGCTTCAGCGCACTTTACTCTTTCCAGAGACCAAGCTGTCGCCAAGTACCGTGTGCGAAATGCAAAAAGTTTTCTACCACTAAGATAATTACGTCCCTTACTAAAATAGAAATCGAATTAGCGACATACCAGCATATTTTGATGGAACACATTGCATGTTATTAATACTTTAAAGATGTACGCACCATATGTCGTTTAAAAGGCGTTTCTCGCAAGGCAAGTTGACGGTAGGGCCCGTTGACAAGCATGAAGGCTGGGGATCCTGAATTAAGGCAGTTTGTATTGCAGGCCAAACAAAATATATTATGTTTATCTGGACAGCGCACGACAGCGTCATATATGCCAGACATAATACCGCGCAGCCTGACACAGTAATATTGTGACGTATTGTGACATTTTGGGTCCAGATGAGGGCATTTACGGAACAGTCGTAGTTATAAAAGTTGCATTGGCTCCATGAAAATGTATATGTATATGTATATGTATGTATGTATGTATGTATGTACACACACGCGCGCGCGCGCGCACACGCACACACACACACACACACACACACACACACCATATATTTGGAATAAACATTGTATTGTGAGAGCCTCTGGCGAGTATAATACATTATTATTATTCCTAATATATGATACTGACGATACCGAAACACACGAGGGTTATAATCTATTTATCATGTAATGTCAAGCTTAATACAACGTGTTTTTGCAAACTGTATAGACAACTTTCATTCCAGTCTTCCATTACTCGATATTCAAATGACGTAAGAATATATGGCGCCGTGTCTTATAGAATGAAAATAACGTCAAACTAGAATGACGTCATTTTGGATATCCTTGCACAACAATAAACTAGTGCTTAACAGGTTTTTTTTCTGAACGATGGACAACTTTTAGTGTAAAGTTGCTATTGCAATGTTTTTGTTATATAGTAGGGCTTTGTTTGTTCGAACAATAAAACTATTTGTTCGGACAATAAAATGTATTCTCGAGCAACAGCCATTTTATAGCTGTGGTGTCTTCAGTATGGTGTGTGTGTTTGGACAATTCTTATTGTTCAGTATTATTTACATTATTAGTGTATTATATAATTAAATAATAAATTAGTAAATAGCAGGAACCATTAAGGTTTAGTATAGGTTGGCTGTGTAGGCTAATTTATGTTGATTATGCATATTTCTACCATGGAGGTCTGGGTATGGTTACAGCAGAGGTGGGAAAATCCCCTTTTACCGGTCTGGGACCCATCTCGATTTTTGATACCGAAATTGTTTTTTAAAAACGTGTGTTTGTTATTGTCACTTCATTTTTGTTGGTCCGAAGTACCTATCCGTTTTTATTATTGGAACAAATTATGTTTACTGACGCTGTTTCTGCACGTGTTGATTTATGTACATCAATCAGGTGATGTGCAGGTTATTCTTAAAACACATGAACCGGTCCCATATTTAATTTTTTTTTAAATGTTAGTTGCATGACACCCTTCCACGTCTCTACCGTTTTTTTTTTGTTTCTTCATCAGTAAACTGTAATCAGGAGGTCGGGTATTTCGTTGAAGTCGGACCTACGGTAGTACCATTTCACTGCACAAGCCGTGACTAGGCTAGATATTCGTTCTGAAATGCCTCCATGCTGGTCGAGATATTACACAGTCGTCTTAGGTAACATGGTATTACAACCCAATTAAGGCGTAAGATGGAGACTTTGCAACTGGTTACAATCATTGCTCTGTCTTAAAGCTGGAATGGAACACCTGTGTACGGAATCCTGTCGGGTCGAGTGTCTGACAGTGTTGGTAAGAGGCCTTGAGTTAATAAATATGAAAGTTGAATCACAACGTTGAAATAGCATAATGAATACGAAAATAATCGATTAATGTATTTATTGTTGACTGTTCAATGTAGTATATCTATTACATATAAAGGTGAACTGGGGGTCTTGAAAATTTGGTTATGGTGAGCAGAATGGGAACACCGATTATTGTTAGCGCCAGTAGAGGTCAAGTTCATCAAATCAGCTACCCAGATGTCATCTGCCATTAAAACCTATGTTAAATAACTCACCTTTAAAGGGAAATTCCTGAGTTTGTTCCATTGTAAGATGTTTCCGATTAATAAAATATTTCTACGATTAAAGGGACATTCCCGAGTTTGTTACAATTTTTTAGACGTTATTTACTAACAGACACTATTTAACGATTGTAATTACATACCAAATATATTTGTATGCATAAAATAGTAGTGGCTGTATATTAAACGTGTTTCTGATCGTTCTAATATTTGTACTAGGTTAATATGTAAGTTTAATCGTAGAAATATTTTATTAATCGGAAACATCTTACAATGGAACAAACTCAGGAATGTCCCTTTAAACTTACATATTAAATATATTTTCTTATTTAGAATATCAGTGTCTGTATATTCAATGTGTTTCTGGTCGTCTTAATATTTGTTAGAAGCCCAAACTGGATTTTGTATTCAAATAATTTCGTACGTACGAAAAAAGAACATTTTTTGGAAATAAAATGAAATTTAACCTAGTACAAATATTAGAACGATCAGAAACACGTTTAATATACAGCCACTACTATTTTATGCATAAAAATATATTTGGTATGTAATTACAATAGTTAAATAGTGTCTGTTAGTAAATAACATCTAAAAAATTGTAACAAACTCGGGAATGTCTCTTTAAATGAAGACTGCTAACAGAACAGTTATTCTCGTTTGGCACTAACAAAATACACCACTCAGAACATATATCACATAAGCATTTATTTTCATTCTAAAATTTCCGCGTCAGTTTTTCTGCTATATAACCGCATCTGGCTATAGTACCGGTCCGAATAGGTGGTTTATTAACCGATTCACTCCGGCTGTCTCTTCAGCTATACACCATGCATGTCCCAAACCGTCAATGCACACTATTACAAAATAACATGGGCAACATCCAGCCAGATAGCTTACAATTGAAATATGCAACTCATTTTAATTCTTTCCAAATAATTAGAAGTGAATATGTGAACCGGAACATATGTAACAATTAGGAACTATAGTCGATGAATGACCTCTCACCTAGAAATGAACTGTGTCGTGAGACCTGATTCTAAATGTGCTGGAAGTGTGTAGCGTCAAACGCCCCAAAGGTACAAATATTATGGACACAGTACTGACTACTTATACTGTATATACATATATGGGCGGTATACCGTGTGAATACTGATTTACCACACTGAACAAATCTTAAAATATAAAAAATTCGGTATTGAAAAATATTTGACAACATTACATTTATGATTTATTATGAAACTTAGACCATATATAGTGATGCGTATGTCGTTACCTGTAACGCATACTTTGACTGTTACCAGCTGACTCGTAGTTATGCTAATAAAATCATACATAGTTGTCTAGATTTCAGTATTAGATTCACCCTTACAATAAGTACAAGAACCCCCATCACCCCATAAACATAAAACATTCAAACCATTTAATAGATAATATACGCGGGAAGGCATTAAAGTAGGATTGAAACATTACGAGAAGTGACTGTCCCTTCCTCGAAGAAAATAAATCTAATAAAAATGGGCAGGTTTCATAATACACAGTTGATTCAAAGTCATAGTAATTGACAATTATTTTAATGCAGGAATGTGCCTAGAGCGAGTACTCTGACTGTAAGAGAGCTAGACGGACATTTGGACATACATACGCTCTCATCACAGTCAGAGACCAAGCTATGTAATTTTTTGGCAATCGCCGACCACCAAAAAGTAATCAAAGATGTCCGCTCTAATACCACAACAATCCTATGCTTGACGTCAAATACATTTACATCGACCATTTTCGAGTTCCTTGATTAAAAATAAATTCAGATATTAATCACTAATACACACACTACAGAAAAAAAACCGACAGCACCCACACTCAGCTAAGCTTCGGCAAACTCCGGACAGCAGAATTCTAAGTTCGCCGACCTATATCGTGACGTTGCGTC
The DNA here is from genome assembly GCF_016097555.1 of Gigantopelta aegis. Taxonomy (NCBI): domain Eukaryota; kingdom Metazoa; phylum Mollusca; class Gastropoda; order Neomphalida; family Peltospiridae; genus Gigantopelta; species Gigantopelta aegis. The sequence goes on along the minus strand of NC_054702.1, from coordinate 92,800,804 downwards.
ACATGATCGCCCACTCAGCCATTCCGTCTTCCAGGGGCCGTTTCATACAATAATACGACAAGTGCCCGACAATCACCAAAAATGGTTTGTTTTGTGTAACGACACCACTAGAGCACATTGATTCATTAATCATCGGCTTTTGGATGTCAAATATTTGGTAATTTTATCATTGTTGCATATTTCAATTGTAAGCTCTCTGGCTGTATTTTGCCCATGTTATTTTGTAATTTTGTGCATTAACGGTTGTTTTGAGGAGTACCCTTTTTAAATGATAATCAAAAACGCCAAATGGTGATGTAGAAGTCTCCTGTCCCTTTCTCCTAAATTGAGGAAATTGTCCATCAGAGTCTGAAGTGACAGGCAGTGTGAATTCCTTGTCGGTGCAAAAGGTCTACTACGTATTCATGTTCACTTGGTGAAAAAGCACGCGTAGATAATATGCCACTAATTACAGATAAGAGTTTAATGTCATACATAGGCAACACCTATGATATAACTAATATATTTACAGGTTGAGTATTGTAACGCTGTGAAGGAAATGTACTATGTTTGCCACAAAACAACTATGTTTCAGAGCTCGAATACTTTACAAATGATCATAATAATGCATGACTTGGGGTGATAAAATAATGAATCTGTGGAAGCGGTATGCGTGAATTAATTATCTATGGTTGAAATGCATGCCTGTTACTGTACGTATGGGGCCACGATTTCCTTTTGGGGAGTGCACAAAATTAACTTTTTATCATTGTGGTGGATTTGTGCCTAAATAAATTAAACGACCACCTTGTTGGTAGAACAGTTTTAATATTTATTTTTATTTTGTTCTTTCAGGTATTAAATATATCTAATTAATCATATATGTAATTCAAAAAAATTGTGCATTGCAATTGGTGAATTATACGTATAATAATGATACACAACCCTTGTGTTGAAATGTATTGTCGAGAAAATACACTATGTTCACATTATCAGTAGTAGTGCCTTTAGTAATAGTTTATTTTTTTAAAAGAATATGAAAATGCATAGTTTAATATTATACAGACAGACAAATAATTTATTAAATTATCACCTTATGAACACACACACACACACATACACACACACAACATACATACATACATACATACATACATACATATATATATATATATATATATATATATATATATATATATATATATATATATATATATATATATATATATATATATATATATAAATGGTTTATGTAGACGCTCCAGTTCAGATAATTAGAAAATGGTGGGTTTGGCCTATTTTCAGCAAAACAAAATAGCAGTGACAGACTCTAGATCGTGTACCAGAAGAAACAAATTTAATGTCTGTACTGTCACGTTGGTGTTTGGCTTGAAACAAAAGTTCACCATTTATATTGAAATTTATTTCCAGCATAATTCATAATTCAGCATTCTTCTGCACTCTGCATAATTCTGCCAGCGCGGTGTTGATTGGTTGACTAAAAGGTCATCTGGCCATGACTTTCAACAGAATGTTAAGTCATTCACTAGTGGAGCTGGTTTTAACCAGATTATCATTTCTTCATTTTGTCATTTCGTTCAATTATTAAACAGGTTTTTTTCTCCATTTTTTATAATTTCAGCTTGATCTGCAAGTGACATGTGTCATATCTGATGATGTTTTGAAGACTTATCTTCATAAATATGGAGACCAACTCGTTATAGTATCTTTTGCTAAGTATAAACAAAAAAGTGGACATACAGAATTGTATTGTGACAGGAAGCGTTCCCTGTTCGAAAACTTGAAACTCAAAGTCAAAGCCAAGATGAATTCCCACTTTAATCACTCAAAAGCCCTGCAGGGGAATGGTAATGCTAAAAAACAAGATGTGGTGTAGAGGTTGGGTGGCTGGACTACGCATTTGATACCAAAGAGTATAAACAACTCTACCAGAAAACAGGTGGGGGTATAAAACATGAAATACTCCACACTGGCACTGCACTATCAGCAGTCTTGGAAGTAGCAAAGGGGTGGTTTTTCACAGAGGGTTTAAGCAGACGAGGAAAGGTTTCAGATTTTTAGTTTTTTTATTACTGACTCATCACATAATGAGCTGCATGGAGAGATCACAGTTGGAAATATGTACGAGCTGACCAAAGTGAAGCTATTACGTTTGTATATAGCAAGCAAAAGGAAAACGCTTACTGGAATGTCGAGGCTGATAGTGGTATGGTCAGTACTCAGATGGTAACTCCTGAAAGTTCATCATCAATCAATTCTGCATCAAAGACAAAAAGACGCGAAAAGGCCAAACTGCGGAAAAAACTCGAATTACGTCCATGCCATGAGACTACCATAGTGGAAGCAAAAAATGAAGAGGTACCTCAAGAGTCTCTGGTAGCCTCACCTTTTAATCATGTTGAAAATGCATCTGACATACCTATCATCTACACTGAAAACACTTTTGAACATTCTGAAGAACCACCCTCTACATCATATTTGATATTACAAGCTGCTCAGTTTGTTGAAAACGAAGAAATATTTAACGATACGGTGAGAACCACAGTAACCTCGATAAGTAATAATTATCCAAACGTAATGACGTTTGTGAAAGTGTGTGAAATTATTTCTATTTCAGGTAGTGAATGAAGATAGCACTTGCACAATGCTGGTTATTGAAGCATCCATTCCAGAAGAAATAGCAACAAATGTAAGAATTCACTGTAAGTTTCAATTCATATAGTATTTCCATCCACGTGACCTGCCACACTATTAAGCTATCTTTTGTTCAGTCTTGCGCAGCAAGAGATCTTGTAGCTTAGTCAACGATAAATGTAGAGATCCCTCTTACAAGTATGATTCAGCTAGTAGAGACAGGCTTATACGGAATAGCTACAAGTCTCATTCACTCAGCCATGTGTAACCACACGGCTTCATTTCTAGGAATCGGCCAGTATATGTGACAGAACCAGGATTTTTAAATTTTGGCACTCTAGCCCATGTCAGTATTTTATTTTTAGCCCCTTATTCACCGTGCATGCCTTTATTGGTGGGAAAGAGGTCCGTTACTCAACTTAAATGTTAAGCTTCGAAATTGCTTGGATGATACAGAGGGAATGAGGGGAATTAACACCTGGGAGTGTTAATGTTTGTACGCTTTTACCCCATACCATATTTCCAATATCCGTTTTCATAATGTGTGTTTTTGTGGCGGGGCTTGCAATATAAATGAGTATAAGTAGAGCTAGCTCAAATGTTATCCAGCATTGGTGACGTATCTGGGAGTTTTTTATTTTGACATTTGCTTGGCTGTTACGTTTTCGTAAAAAGCTGTTTTGGCCAAATGTTACACTCCGCAATTGCTTGGGTGACACAGTAAGGATATCTTTTAAATTCTCGGAACATTGTAATTTTGGCAACCCCTGCCCTTCTCCACCACGGTGATATAGCTTGTGATGCATGCATTGATAGGGAACTGGGAACCAGGAGCCAGCTTCACACACGTTTCAGTGCATATTCAACTACAACTATATAAACCACTAAAATACAACATTGCCTCAAGTAATATTGAGGCCCACATTTGCGTACAAGAATTTGTAGTCTTAACAGGACCTTTTAGTAGTGGTTACAATGTCATGTTTTTAACACATACGTTTTAATGTTCATACTGTAAAAAAAATGCGTTTACCTTTTGATAGCAGTACACAGTTAATTCCCTTGTGTACCCGGTTATGCAAAGAGTTTGCTGGTAGTTTCTGATTTGAAACCTATTGTCACGGGGATCCTATAATAACACGATTATCCAAATATCTCTCCTAACTGTTATTAGATCTCTCTGTATCGGGCAGTATATACCCGCGTGGCTCGTCTCTAGGTATGAACAGAGATAAGATCTTATATAAAGTATATATAATATAGCACGTTTAGTTCACTAGAAAACACAACAAAAACACAATACACTTTGGAATCTGTATTAACCTACGCTGACAAATGTACTGCCGCAGTAGTTAATTAACAACAACAAATAATAACAACCCAGAACTGATCACTTAATTAGTTAATCTCTAGGTGTCTAGTTTACACAATATTCTAATCACTTCACCGTGACACAACACCCACATGTGTGATAATTGCGAAACGCTTCCAGGGGAACTTAATTAATAAAGGAATTACAACTCTATTCCTAACTGGTTAATTTTTAATTAACTCTTAACTACTCATTCAGTAACCTTGTAATACAGAATTAATACTGGTACCTATCACAATGAAGACAATAACCTCCAGTTTACCTAGGTCCTCTAGGATGACTGGTTAAGCTTTATATATATTTAGAACAGTGAGCCTACAGTATACTGCGTCAGATTACCGGCAGCACCGTCTAAATAATATTGGTATAATACAGTATTAAAATATTTAAAGTCACATCAATCACATCAAGGTTATACAACAGAGCAGAAATAAAATATTTACCAGTCCGGACGGACAACGTTCCCCCTGGAAGCCTTCCTATGTTTCTCCTTAATATCTCTAAAACCCTAGCTATTTATTATAAAATCCCAGTATCGCCTGGGGGTACATCGCGGCACCGAATACCTACTAGTGATATTTCCACAGCGACCAAGACGACAATTTTCCTTAGATGGCCAGACTTGCTGACGCCTAGTCGCCAAAATCACGGTTGTAAAAACCGCACTCGCGGAGGTATTACGTAACTACTGGCCACATGGCCTCCGCACCTGGGCTGGGTGTGTATTAGGCACAGCTCGACCACGGTCGCGCGGAGGTATTACGTAATAAAGTGCCCACCTGGGCTTAAGTGCATATTGGAACTGCACACGGCCCTCCAAAACAATTAATATCGCCACAGGCGAAAAGAAATAAGAGCATGTTCCGTCACACACCCCCACCTCAAAAAGGATATTTCCTCTACTCTAGGAATAGGGAAATATACTACATTAAAACAAAGGTGCGTTAACCGACGCATCCGGGCATTTATAACACATAGTAATAAGGTGACTACCAGTAATCACACTGAGTCTCTTGAGTTTCCTGGTATACAATAAAATATATAAAAACAAAACAGAAATCAAGAATGTCAACACATTATCATAACGTTCAACTTCGGGACAGGGCATCAGCGATTACATTGGATGTGCCCTTGATATGTTCAGTGGTAATTGGGAATTCTTGCAGAAGAAGACTCCATCTTAAAACTCTCTGGTTGGTGGCTTTCATTCTGTGAATGAAGGTAAGCGGATTATGATCAGTAAAGACCAGCACTTGATGCACTGCCGATTTCACATAGATCTGACAATGCTTCAGAGCTTGTACCATGGCCAAAGCTTCCTTCTCTATAGTGGAATAGTTCACCTGGTGTTTGTCAAACTTTTTGGAGAAGAAACTTACAGGATGGTCCAGTCCATTTTCGTCTTCCTGGAACAGCACAGCTCCAGCTCCCACGTCACTGGCATCCACAGCTGGCTTGAAAGGCATTCGGTAGTCTGGTGCTGCCATCACGGGAGACGAGGAACGCATCTGCTTGGGACGGTTGAATGACTTCTCGCATTCGTCTGACCACTGGAACTTCGTTTCCTTCTTTTTCAGTGTCACACGTTTTCCAGGTTTTCTCCGATAGGCATGCTGTCGAATCGGTGTAGCGTTGGGTTCCAAGCGCACATCCTGGCTTAAGGTGTTGGTAACCGTTGGAAGGTCCTGACAAATGGAAATATTGTCTTGTATCAGCGTAGTCAACATTTCTCGCTGGGGGTTCAAGTCTGCTAGAATCTGGCTGTTGGTTAATTTGATCTCTGCAGTCTTGACGTCATCACAGGAAATTGAGTGACTCTCAGTTTGGACCGGTAACTCTGAAACCATCGGCAGTCTGTCAAAATAACCTTTTAGCAAATTGATGTGACAATACCTACTTTTCCTAACCCTATCGGGAGTGTTTATCACATACCCTGTCTCATTAACTCGTTTGTGCACAACATATACGTGTTCTGTAATGAACCCCGTTTAATGGGAAGGTACAGCAGCACTTTATCCCCTGGTTTAAATTCCCGACTCTTAGCCTTCCTATCAAACACTGATTTTATTTTGCTCTGAGCATAGCTCAGATGCTTCCAAGCCAGTTCGGTCGCCGGCAACCTCCTATTTCTAACTCTCTTATTCATTAATACTGTCTCAGTTAACAATGTAGTGCGAGTTGCCAACAAATTTGGATCAGCCCCCTGCTCTAGGACTAACTCTTGTCTATTACAAGGTAAGGCCCCTCTATCAAACACAACTGGTTCATTTCCCCTCTGCGGGAGGTCAACAGGTTCCACCACATTTAGTTCCTCAGTAGACTTATCTACTATTTTACTGATAACCTCATCCACTCCAATTTCATGGCTCACACACGTATCAGACAAATCACAAATATCCTCTGGGTCTCGTGTTACCCTTCTGGCCATAGCCCTAGTCATTACACACGCAGGATATCTAGTCTCATCAACCTCACACTCTTTTATGGGTAAAGGGCTGTCTTCAATTAACAATTTGTCACCTTGGCGCTGGCAACACTGACTAGTCAAATCGTTACCCAACAAAACTCCTATATTTTCAACAGGCAAGTCCTTCACAACACCCATAACGACTGGTCCCGTCACAAACTTCGAACACAAGAAAACGTTATGTAACCGGACAACCATATTTTCTCCAGTAACCGAGGTTAAGGCCAAACTACGTCCTATATCTGAATTCTTAATACCAGCTAAACACTCTGACGTTATCAGCGACTGACTACACCCGGTATCTCGATAGATTGATATTGCCTTAGGACTCAATTCTTGTTTCACATCACAAACCATATCAGTGGACATATACGGGTTTACTCTCTCTGCCATAGGACTAACCATTAACTCTCTCGCTAGCGGAGCTGACCTCACTAAACCGACCACTTGCGCATTATCGCGTTTCCTTTTAAAACAGTCCCCAACAAGATGGTTATCCTTTTTACAGTAACTGCAATGTGGACGAAAAGTTCGTGCATTGGCTGATAATGCAGGTTTATCCTTACTTTGCCCACCAGGTACATTCCTTGCCTGACTAGCTGACCAACTAGAAGACTCTCCCCGATAGTTACTTTCCCGGGAAAAACCTGGCTGAAATTTCTTCTTATCACCCTGTTGTAAAGAGCTACCCTGTACTGCCTGAGCTTTGTGTATTAACACGTAATCATCTGCCACAATGCCTGCCTCCTCTATCTTTTTGACATCACGATCCTCTAAATGAATAAGTAAGCTAACTGGTAATCCATTTTTAATGTCCTGTAAGATCAACAACTCCCGTAACTCGGTATATGACTCTACCTGATGAGACACCACCCATTTATCAAACATTCCTGCCTTCTTAGCCACAAACTCACTATAAGACTGACCCTGCATTTTTCTCAACTCGCTATACCGTAAACGATAATCCTCAGGTCGTAATTCATACGCCCTCAACACTGCCGCCTTAACTAGGTCGTACTGACTTGCTCGCTCATCACTCATTGAATTATAAGCTACACTAGCCTTCCCCTTAAACTTAGACACGGCTAACAATGTCCACTTAGACTGCGGCCAATTTAGCTGCTTAGCGGCCCGTTCAAAAAGTTGGAAGAACATTTCTACCTCCTGGTCATCAAATACAGGCACCGATCTATAAGCCTCCGACATGTTAAACCCATTTCCTGCCTCACGTCTAACTTCTTCAGTATTCAACTTTAACTCATGTTCCACTTTTAATTTTGCAAACTGGAATTCTCTATCCCTATCTCTCTCTTCTCTCTCTATCTCTCTATCTCTATCTCTACCTCTCTGTTCTCTATCTTCTCTCTCTCTCTCTCTCTCTCTCTCTCTCTCTCTCTCTCTCTCTCTCTCTCTCTCTCTCTCTCTCTCTCTCTCTCTATCTAATGCACGTTCTTCTCTTTCGTACTCAAGCCTTTTAAAAGCTAATTGTTGTTCCACACTTAACTCATTTATCTCTATCTCTGGAACAATCTCACTGTCTTCCATAACAGGCCTATCACCAAAAACTTCCTGGATAATAATTGTCTTTATATCACCTAAGGTTTTAGCTGATGTTAAATCAATTTCCCGCTCACTTGCGATTTCAACTAACTCGGCCTTCCGTGCTCGCTTAATCTCCACTACACTGAGCGTATGCCTATCCAGCAAATTCTTATCCATGTTTAGATATGACGCACTTATTATTAATTAATTTTCTAGTGAACAACGTTGCTACTTCTAGTTAATTTGTAAAAATAATTTATAAAGCCCCCATTTACAAACAATCCTTTTTTAAATATGCATGTCCCGTTTCAGATCCGGGACGAGCGCCCCAATTTTCACTCCTGTCACGGGGATCCTATAATACCCGTAACTGAATGAAACACGATTATCCAAATATCTCTCCTAACTGTATATCTATTAGATCTCTCTGTATCGGGCAGTATATACCCGCGTGGCTCGTCTCTAGGTATGAACAGAGATAAGATCTTATATAAAGTATATATAATATAGCACGTTTAGTTCACTAGAAAACACAACAAAAACACAATACACTTTGTAATCTGTATTAACCTACGCTGACAAATGTACTGCCGCAGTAGTTAATTAACAACAACAAATAATAACAACCCAGAACTGATCACTTAATTAGTTAATCTCTAGGTGTCTAGTTTACACAATATTCTAATCACTTCACCGTGACACAACACCCACACGTGTGATAATTGCGAAATGCTTCCAGCGGAACTTAATTAATAAAGGAATTAGAACTCTATTCCTAACTGGTTAATTTTTAATTAACCCTTAAATACTCATTCAGTAACCTTGTAATACAGAATTAATACTGGTACCGATCACAATAAAGACAATAACCTACAGTTTACCTAGGTCCTCTAGGATGACTGGTTAAGCTTTATATATATTTAGAACAGTGAGCCTACAGTATACTGCGTCAGATTACCGGCAGCACCGTCTAAATAATATTGGTATAATACAGTATTAAAATATTTAAAGTCACATCAATCACATCAAGGTTATACAACAGAGCAGAAATAAAATATTTACCAGTCCGGACGGACAACGTTCCCCCTGGAAGCCTTCCTATGTTTCTCTAAAACCCTAGCTATTTATTATAAAATCCCAGTATCGCCTGGGGGTACATCGCGGCACCGAATACCTACAAGTGATATTTCCACAGAGACCAAGACGACAATTTTCCTTAGATGGCCAGACTTGCTGACGCCTAGTCGCCAAAATCACGGTTGTAAAAACCGCACTCGCGGAGGTATTACGTAACTACTGGCCACATGGCCTCCGCACCTGGGCTGGGTGTGTATTAGGCACAGCTCGACCACGGTCGCGCGGAGGTATTACGTAATAAAGTGCCCACCTGGGCTTAAGTGCATATTGGAACTGCACACGGCCCTCCAAAACAATTAATATCGCCACAGGCGAAAAGAAATAAGAGCATGTTCCGTCACACCTATGTAAGGGTTAATTATTAGGAATATACGATAAATTGTTGTGCAAAGGGATAGCCAAGGATTTTTTTTTTTTTAAGTAATATTTTTTTTTTTTATCAGGGGTGTAGAATGTTTTACTGTTGTGAGGCATGGTGTTCATGCACCAGGTTTCACAGGAGACAAAAGTGGGGCACAACCAAGTTTGGTAATTTGTAAAGATGCTGACTTTATGAAAAACTGAATAGGTAAAATTGTATTCAAATTGTGATATTTTAAAGGTATGATAAACAAGGTTTCCAGAAATGTATGTCACATCCCGCTTGAGTACACTTTGGGTGGATGTGAAGATAGCCAAAAATGTGCTAAAAATCATACATTTTTAAACAACATTTTGGAATTTTAGGCATATTATCGTGGAACAGACACAAAAATATATCTCAAAATATTTTAAATGAACCCTGTTTATAAATATAACCCTAATTTTTATTTCACTGATACCACAAACTCTTGTATGTTTCTTTATTTTGAAGACATATTTATGATGTCAGAGGCTGGCATTCATGAATATCTAAAAACTGTGGTCTTCTACCTCAATTTTCTGGAGTAACATTAGCTTGTAAAACATGTGTATCTCTCTGTAATTGCATCACTTATGGCCTTAGTAGAACGCTATATTATCGCCCATGTGTCACTGTGAACTAATAGAAAGTGTAACCTCACTGTGAACTTACTCTGGTTTTGTAACGTGAGGTCACTGTGAGTTCTAATGCTAGAAAGACAGCAGGAAGAATACAGTAAAAGACTGAAATGGCAATGAATGTTATGTTAAGTATCTGATCTTACCATTTGATGGATTATCCAGAGTGTTATTAGTGTAACTTTTATTTATTTAATGTTTAATATTTAGTGATAGTGTTCTTCAACAATATAACGAGATGTACAGTTAGGTTGTTGGTTTATATTGGTTATATTATAGTTATTGGTGATAATGAGTATTCGATTAGATGATTGCTTTCGTTGATTTGTTGGACATATTATCAAAGATATATGACAATACAGAGCTTACTCCATTAGTGAATACTGTAAACATAATTACAATGTTACGATTGGTAGATCTGTCTATTTTATATTGTATTTGTACATTAAAGTATATATTGAAAGGTCATAGCAAGAAATGGACATACTGAGGTGGAAAAATGTGTTGGTAGGTTTTGTGTTTTTCAATTAACTGTTTTTCTGTGGATTTTTACTTTGATATTTTCGAGTCGGTAGGCATAATTTTATATTTATTTTGCATATATTTTCACATTATTGCATTGGTAGTTCCAAATGTAACCAACTAATAGGTATGTAATTAGGAAACTGCATGAGGGGCTTTATAGAATCAACTATATTCAAGAGCAGGGGTGACTATTGCGACCACTTTAACTATTGCAATAGTACTGCGACAATTAAAATACTATAGTGGTAGTATTGCAGTAGTCAGGGTTCGAACTTAACAGTCACCCGATCGCCCCTGGCGACTGAAAACGACGACGGGCGACTGAAAACCCCCAGTAAGGTTGCCCGCCTGGCGACCGATTTTTTTTTTTTTTTTTAAATCAATAATTAATAAATAAATAAAAACACAGCTATGTAGCCTAATTTGCACCATGAAAAAGTGTAGGTCTGCTTTTACATATAAACATATGCCCAATATAAGAATAGGTGTACGGTAAGTTAAGTGGCATGTAAAATTGGGCACAAATTCATGTCGACAAGATTCAGCCCTGGTTATGTGTACACGTCATAGATCGTATCCACTGAACATTATATTTTAGGGTTTTTTAAATTATTATTATTTCATTGAGATGGGGGGGGGGGGGGGGGGGGGGGGGGAAGGGGTTGCGTCGGTTATACCAGTGCTCAACGTTTGGTGAACGCAAGCATCTTTGTTTATTGGAAATTATATAATCGGGAATTATATAATCCTATTATCTAATTTAATATGAAACGCCAAGCGTAGCTCGTGTTCTAACTTCTAACACGTGCATAGTTCGTGACCCATCACGTGCATAGTTCGTGTTTACCACTCGTGGCTCATCGCGTTATTTATTTAAAGAGTGGGTTGGTTGAGTGCAGGAAAATACTCAAAATAAATGTTTTCTCTTATAATCTGTTGCAATATTGTTTGTTTTTTTAGAAAATATTATTCGGGCAAGTGAAAATAGAACCGGGCAAGTGAAAGTGCTGTCACCACTTTCCTGGATGGCAACTAAAAAAAACACGTTAAGCGCAGACACTGCAGTAGTGATAGTACTATAGTATTGCAATAGTATTTTAAATATTTAAAGGACTTAGTAACAATGATATTTCAAACAAATTATTTACATTGAAGTCTTTCAACACATGTACAATGCAGATGGAAGGAATTTATCAGTTTAGCAGGAAGAACATACCCTTATTTATTGGAAATATGTTACTAACTAGTGAAATAATATATAATAAAGTAGCTGGATTGTCCTCTAGCCATACCCTGTTTATATGTAAGGATGTAATAGCTAGTGCGCACTTGGTGTTAAAACTGTCAGCTTATTAAAATACAGTTTCTAAATCTGACAAAACAAACATTTAATTTGATCATTTTTGAGTCCACCCATGACAATAATTATATGTATTCTTGGTGAATATAAGTCAAAAGGTACCGAAAATTACCCTTATTTTTTTCAGAACGTAATTTAATGTTTTTAAAAACACATTTCTTTAATTTGTTTGAAACAATCAAATGGCGTGTACACGTTAAATGACGACAATATTAAACAAGCAAAATAAAATTATTTTTCAATATTTTCACAAATATATTTTGTTTGTAATGCAAGTGAATAGGTGTTTATATGCTTATGAAGTATATATAAAAGCTACAAAAGTAAATGCCAAAAGAGGCATAGCACATATTAATTTCATCATGGAATCTTACACAATTTAAAACAAAGCTACATTTCCTACCCATGTCTTATGTTAGCAGATTGCCGGAAAGACCTGAAGCATCTGTTTGGGGATTTATGTGGTTACCTATTACTACCATCTCAGGGTGGGGTGGTTGGTCCAGGATCGATCCCCGCCGGTAGCTCCATTGGCTATTTCCTGTTCCAGCCAGTGCACCATAACGGGTATATCAAAGGCTGTGGTATGTGTTCTCCTGTCTGTGGGTTGGTGCATATTAAAGATCCCTTGCTACTAATGGAGAAATATAGTGGGTTTCCTGTCTAAAAATGTATAAATCGAACATATTGTAGGTTACTGCTTATAATGGTGAATTTCAAACGTAGCTATATTACAGTATTCAGGAAGTTTGCCATATTTCACTATTCTACAGTTTCTGTGGCTGGATGTACCCAAGATCAAACGGAGGGACTGAATGAGTTTGCTCTGGGTATCACATCATGTCTAGAAAATGACGAGATGCCTGCCTTAATGTTACATATAAATCTGCTGCTTACAGAATATATCTCAAAAACATCTTCATCACATGGGATAGGCTTTCGAGAGAGACACTCCTGTTTGCAGAAATATATGTCGTTTTTGGGGATAAGGCACAGATAGTCTCGAGTTCCATAAAGCTGTGGAAGCAAATACAATATTGAGGGACGTCCACTCGGACTTCTAGAATTTCGAACATGACGGATTCGATGGCTGTTCCATGTTTCGACTACTATATCCAGATCCTCCTGCAATTCAAAGCACATTGGAATTTACCAGAAATAATGTGGTTAATTATGAATGATCATACCCTTCTCTAGACCTTCAAATTTGGAGATTTTGCATGCAAGTACTCCCTTTTTCATTTATTTGATTGTGCGGAACCCCGCAATGTCCCACAGTGAAAATGCACTCTGGGTAGCCTCTCCCTATACTATAGTGATCCTTCATGGGTATAGCAACAGACAGGCTATGGGCATCCTTATTACACATTTTTATGGCTAGAAAGTCTCTGTGAACAAAAACCCTTATCCATCTTGAGAAGTCTGAATATAGGCACTCACAGGGTTTAATAAAAACGACAATAAAATGTTATGTCCAGTGCCAGGTGTGCCTTTAATAGATTACGCAATACATCACCATGTTTAATGCACATATTAAGAATCAGGACGAACCTGCTATTGTTTTCTAACAGGATTTAGTTGTGAATACTAACAACATAAACTGTCTTTGTTTCGTCTCATATTTACTTACCACACTTCTAGGGTCGGAAGTAGTATAATGCTGTCTGCTAAAGATTAACTGGTGCCAGTCATATATAAACTATATTTCGATATTGCCGCTCGTTTCACTTCATAGATACTCAAATGCGTGTTGCCATATAAGCGTGTACAAATTGGCAATGTCAGAAGAAGGGCCCGTGGTGAAAAAACTGAACTGTCCTATACTGTAATTGTTACTAATGCTGCCAATATAACTGATGATGCAGTAATTTAAATAGAATGGGTCAATAAAATAGACATATAGTCATATTGTGTGTGTGTGTGTGTGTGTGTGTGAGAGAGAGAGAGAGAGAGAGAGAGAGAGAGAGAGAGAGAGAGAGAGAGAGAGAGAGAGCAAGCGAGCTAGAGAGAGGGGTGCATGCATACATACATACATACATACATACATACTTCATTAAATACATACATCAATACATATATACATACATGCACACATGCCTGCATGAAGATAAAAGTCGATTCTGCGTTCAGTCCTGTTTCGGGTGTACTGATCAATAAGTGTTGGTAATCTTTCCAGTGTCCAATCTTTTGCCAACTCAATACGAAATGCTCCTCTCCAGTGTCCTAATACTTGAATAATATCACTATAGAAGGGCAAAGTTATGAAATACATGAAACAAGTTATTTGCCATAGTGCTTTTAAGAGAGAGAGTGACTTAGTGAGCAAGAGAGCGAGTGACAGACAAGAGGACAGGATGCAAATGAGTGTGAGTGTGTGTAGCAAGGATAAATGATGAATTAAATAACAATTAGGACTTTGAATCGTTATACATGTATACGATGTATGTAACAATACTGGAGTACACTGCTGTCGAGAAAGCCACCATTAAAATTGCCACCGGCGTCTATGTCTCGGAAATGACATATCCAGAATTCTGTACATTGTCTACGTAGGGAATTCTACCAATACTCTATTCTCTGATTTGCAGGGCTTCGGCCTTCAAGATAGCTTCTTTCCCCTGCCCTGCCGTCATGGCCATCCCGCCGGAAGACCTGAAATCGGCGACAGCGAACATTTTCAGTCCCAAGGTCACCTTGTATCATCATGGGACAACCTCCCAAAGAGGAGACCGCTTCTATGAAATAACCACCATTCAACAATTACGTAAAACAGAATTTGGCCTCACACCCCTCAGTTGCCCCTCTAACATTACCCAACGCTCGTCACACATGGTTTTGGTCACATATGGTATAATCAAAATGTAGAAAATCGCAATACATTTATATCACTATTAAAACAGAGTATAACTGATCAATTTATCCAATCTATGTATGCTGTATTCAACAATTCTCCAAAATGTCTGTTATACAAATTCGTTATTAATAATTATACTGCTTACAACCTTATCTTCAGAAACCTATTGCCTTGAAATACAAACATATTTTGAGTAAATATAGATTAGCGTCCCATAATCTCTTTATAGAAACGGGCAGATACCACAATATTGACAGGAATAATAGAATTTGTCGTCTGTGCAATATGAACGTAGTAGAAGACGAATATCACTTTGTTCTAGTGTGTCCTCTCTTCAGTAATATAAGAGATAAATATATTAAACCTTTTTATTATAATAAACCATCAACATTTAAATTAACGCAACTACTGTCCAGCGACAATTCAAAACAGCAAGAAACAATTGTGTAAGTATTTGAACTCTGCTACCACGCATAAAACAGACAACATTGATACATGGCATGTTATTATATTGTATATTATTGCTATGCCTGCATTACCCATTTACTATAGAATTTTATCGATTGTAACCCGATGCTACATACCATCCCTCGCAGTGTGCACATTATATTATTTTATATATAAATATGTATGTATGAAAAAACAAAATGTATATTTTTTGGCAAAAATAAAATGTGTGTTTATATATGTCGTTAAAAGTGATTCAGTCAATACCCTCCTACACGGGCTGCATTCAGTCAGACCGAGCAGAAAAACGGCCGTCAGACTAGTTTATGCGCTTCAAGTTAAACCAAATGGCCATATCGGGAACCAATCAAATAGTTCGCAAACATTAGCGAAACGTTTGCTGACTTAACTTAGGCCCGATTTCCCGATTATTATGACGTACTTTGGCAAATATTAGTGAATTTTCTGTTTGTATATATGTTTGTGTGGTTTGGTAATATATACTAGATGGATAATCTTTTATTAATTAACAAAATAGAAATGGTAGACCAAACTACTATATAAATATAAATTAATTATTTTGAAAATGTTACAAGTGTAAATCTTAACAAACATCCCTACTCAGTAACGTTTCGTAACGGATCATGTGATACACTTCGCACCTTAAAGCGCTATGTAATAGTTGTAAAGCCCTTTATACTTCACTTAAAACCTTTCAGAATCTTCCGTAAACACAGGGATGACAAAAGGTGCACACGGTCTGAATAGACTATTTCTAGCAAGGAACTGTAAACAGGTTATAAACATGAGGCCGAGGGCGAAGTACTAATACTTTTAATACTGTTAAAAATCGCATACCTTTATTAATAATTATTATTATGTTATACGTATTACTTTTTATATTTTTTTGCACGTCGCAGAACATTCTTCTTTGGTGTCAAAGCGATTGGAATTACCACCACAACCCCCATATATGAACATTTTACAGAGGTTTTCATTTTTGTAGTAAACGTAGGATTCAATGTATGCCAGACACGACATCATCCCATCTCCATTCTGCGCTTCCAGTCCACAAAGACACTTGTCCATGCAGTCTTCACTGGTGGCAAATCTGTTGGCATTTCCTCCCTCACCCTTGTAACTGAACTCCTCGCAGCGTTTGTTTTGTACGTTAAAGGCAAAGGATGTAACATGTTGGTTTCCTCTACCGGTGTCAAGAGGTTTTGTGCAAATACACTTCTGTTTGCACGCGCTCTCGTGAACAAATTTGTTTTTCCCAAGGATGCTGTTCACATCAGAACAGCCGTAGTTGGTGTACGCCTCACATAGTCCGGAGTTCGGATTGAAGAACCATCTTTCAACCTGGAGCCGATTAGGTGTTTGGCCGTCAGCACACCGATTCTCATTTGGTGGCTGCGTACATTCGCATGCATGTACACAAGACATGTGGTCCCCAAAGCCGCCTTGTCCTGAAGCTACACACATCTTTGTCGGCCACTGGGAAGCCCTAGTGCATGCACCACGTGTAGCATTGAAATAATACTTCAAACCATTACCATTGGCGGAACATGGTTCCAAATCTGGAGTAACGGAACATCCTACAAAAAAAAAGAAAAAAGAAAAAGAAAAAAAAGAAGAAATAACTATAATAATTTAATTTCGTACAGTGAAAATATATTTTCTTTTGCATATTAACGTGTTCTTAGACAGAGCGTTTAATGTACAAGTCGTGCGGGCACTAGTTGGGATGACACAAACACACCCAGAGCAACTCATGCGATCGCTATACAACAGGTATATATGTTTTATATTAAGATGAGAATGATAGGTGATGGCTAATGGTAAAGAGATAACTATAGCCCGAGTACTCTACCTACTGTACTGTAGTAGATCTAGACGGACATTTGGACGGTCAATAATAGTCAGAAAGCAATTATAACCGTCTAAGTGTCTGTCTAGCTCTCGAACAGAGGAATAGTCGGCCTAGAAAGAATGTGTCTGCAAGACTTAACGTGATTTGAAACACTGCCGTCAGCTTGACAGACCAGCAGGTTATCCATTGGACCCTAAAACTCACTTAATACTACACCTTCAGACGTTGGTATTAGGATGCAACATAGAGTGCTGGAAAAAAAAATTGCAAACAAAATCAAATTATCTTGTTTCAGGCAACACTGCACCCCCACGTCATGCACGCACAGACGCATACATACACACAATGACATGCCATACATACAATATTGGAACAATGCCATGCAATCTGTTACTTACTTGGATCTGCTATAACAAAGCTTGCGAACACGGACAAAAGGATTCCGGCGATAATCATACTGCTGTGAATTTCGGAACAAAACTGCAAAACAAATATATTGGCTAAATGAAGAGATTGTCATGAGTTTGATGATAGTTTAATGATTCCAGCTAACTGATCCTTTTTAACAGCTAAACGTACACGTAATATAGAATTTGTTGCGGCGAATATTCAACGTGTTTCTGGTCTTTCTACTGCTGTAGCAACTGCAAACTTCACGGTGACCAGAAACACCTAGTATATACAGACACTGATATTATTCAAAACACGAAATTGTATTCAGTGTGTTATTTGAGTCTGCGAAAAGACTCTATTAATATGAATCATGTTGCAATACTAACAAACTCAGGACCGTCTCTTTAACAATACATGTTTGGCCAGTCTTAATCATGGTCAGAAAATAACGCACATGTAATTGTTATGTACATCGTGTTAACAACTTAGTGGAAAACATTCATACAGTGTGCTATTCTGTAACAACATACATTTTACAAAAGGTGTCCAGTCATATGTTTGTATGACAACCAGGATCTGGTGTATTCTGACATAAACTGAGAGCCTCACTGAAACTGTTGTTTCTACAGTGGAACCTAATAAGGCATACACATTATATACACCTTTGTACAAATGCAATGTGTCATATTAAAAAAAAGGTCTTTAAATAATTTACTGATATATACTGTCGGTCCTTAGCTATATATATATATGTAGAGATACCATCGATATTCAGAGTACCTCAACTCTTTTAAATAATCCCATCGAAACACTTGTACTTGACTGACCCATAGATTACGAAGACCTTCACAGACACATCAAAGAAATATCACTATTAAAAACATTTGTTTTTTGTGTTTTTTTCAGTTTCAGGCATTTCCGGACGATTTGCCGGGTGCCCCATTTATTTTTTCAAAATCCTACTTATTTACAATGAACCAGGTTCTCCTTGAATGTTAAAAATATTTATGTACATAAGAGTATTTGTGCTTGTATTATGATCAATAAATTGTTTAGTGCATGCTTGTGTTCTTGTTTTCTTTTACTTTCTTTAGTGTGTGTTGTTTAAAAGAGTAAATATCTACAAGAAATTAACCTGGTTTGCGGACCTGGCCCCCAAAGCTACACGCCGGGGGGTCCAGGCCTAGTTTTTCTACATTTTGTGCATATTTAGCCATTAATTTTCATAATTGATATGTAATGTCGAAGGCGTCATTGCACGAGGCAATAACCCCTTCGAAACACCAGTGTTTTAAGAATTTTTCTCTTCTATTGGGCCGTTCTAATGCGGCAAAATATTCTGTTTCAACCCTTGAATAAACTAAATGTTTGAAAAGTGCCATTTCATTACATGGCTTATCACCCTCTAATAATTTACGTGTTGTCCAAATTACCCTTATTGCTTTACTCCAGAGAAAAATTCCCAATTGCGACGCATAATTACCAGGTTTGTGTTTGATTCCAAAAATCATTGCGTATGAATTTAGTTTGAATTTCTTGCCAAACAGTTTTTTGAAAATGGGTTCAATTTGTTTAATAAATAGTCTTGTTTTGTTGCAGTCAAAAAAGGCGTGCAAGACTGACTCAATCTTCCGGTCATAGAGGTGTTTTCTAACTGCAATTACATTTCTAATCATTTTATAAATTAAATCAAAGTCGTGATTTTCAATTAATCCAGAATTTAGTGTTTGCCAAACATTTTTCCAGTTTATGTTTTCATTAAAAATGGTTAACCATTTGGTTTTAAATGATGCGTCTTTGTGAGTTCTTAATGGCATAACTGTATATATGTCCCTAGTTGTCGCGACTGTCACGTCTTTTTTCGTATCACCTACGTTGATCCGAAAGATGGCGTCTAAGTCACCATCAAAGGGGTCTTCGTTTTTCAATGTCCACAATACAGGTCGCGGAAAGTTGTCCTGTAGGTCTTTTATTTGGCGATAAAATGCCGCGCTGGTCGAGCAACCAGCGAAGTCCATAAAGTCGTCCATTGCAAAGTCCCATATGTCTTTGACTAAATTTAGTCTTTCACTACGTACATTTTTGTATTGTTTGTTACTTATCGTTGTGTTGTCATGTAACGGTTCGTACAAAATTTGTTGGTACCTTTCTGTGTCACGTGTTATGTCAATGTGACGGTACATTCTCTTAAATTTGTTTCGCCTGTGGCGATTTTTAATTGTGTTAGAGGGCCGTGTGCAGTTTATTGCCCGTAGCCCAGGTGGGCAACTTGTTACGTAATACTTCGCACGATCGGACATTCCAATATGCACTTAGTCCCGCTGTGGAGGCCATGTGGCGAGTAGTTACGTAATACCTCTGCGATTGCGGGTTTTACAACCGTGATTTTGGCGACGATGGCGTCAGTAAGTCTGACGATCAGATAGAAATATATCGACGCTAGTAGAGGATGATAGGGGGAGGTACCGCCTTGTACCCCCAGGCCAATTCTGAATTTATAATAAATAGCTAGAATTTAGAGATATAGAGGAGAACGAATTAGGAAGCTTCCTGGGAACGTTAGTCCGTTTGGACTTTGGTAAATATCATTTCTGCTCTGTGTATAACCTTGATGTGATTGATGTGACTTTAAATATTTTAATACTGTATTATACCAATATTCTTTAGACAGTGTCTTCGGTCATCTGACGAAGTAAATCGTAGACTTTTTGTTCTAACATTATATGAGTATTTGGTAATATAAAGCTTAGCCAGTCATCCTAGAAGACCCTAGGTAAACTGTAGGTTATTGTCTTTATTGTGATAGGTACCAGTATTAATTTTGTGTTACAGATTACTGAAAGAGTAGTTAAGGGTTAATTAAAAATTAACCGTTAAGAATAGAGCTGTAATTCCTTTATTAATTAAGTTCCCCAAGAAGCGTTCTAAATTATCACACGTTACTGAACGAGTAGTAAGGGTTAATTATAAATTAACCAGTTAGGAATGGTGTTGTAATTCCTTTATTAATTAACTTCTCCTGGAAGCGTTTCTCAATTATCACACGTGTGGGTGTGGTGTAACGGTGAAGTGATTCGCATATTGTGTAACTAGACACCTAGAGATTAACTAATTAAGTGATCAGTTCTGGGTTGTTATTATTGCTGTTATTAATTTACTACTACGGCTGTACATTTGTCAGCGTAGATTAATACAGATTCCAAAGTGTATTGTGTTTTTGTTGTGTTTTCTAGAGAACTAACGTGCTATAATAATATATACTTTATATAAGATCGTATCTCTGATCATACCTAGAGACGAGCCATACTAGGGTTAACAGCCTGTTACAGAGAGATCTAATAGATATACAGTTAGGAGAGATATTTTGATAATCGTGTTTTATTCAGTTACGGGAATTATAGAATCCCCGTGACAGTCAAGGTCTTCCCAAATTAATAGTATATCTTTGTAAATATTCGGCATTGATTTGAAGTTTGCATTATTGTTTACAATTTTACATTTTAAAACGTGTCTATCAATATTTAAATTTTTATACTGGCCTAAAAAATAGTCTGCTAGAGATTTCCAATTACCTTCACCTTCTAAACTCAAAAGTCTACTGACAAATTTAATTCTTTGTGCTTTAATTTTCAACCGAATATTTACAACTCCCAAGCCCCCTAACTCCTTAGGTAGTTGAATTTGCTCTTTTGATATAAAATGTTTTCTGTAGCTCCAGATAAAGTCAAACATTATTTTATCAATTTGTTTAGCATATTTTCCCGGAAGTTCCAAAACGTTTG